>NC_061512.1:87460780-87508504 GCF_022539505.1 Lolium rigidum | reverse complement strand
CAGCGCTCCCACTTAATTTCTTGCAAATGCAAGTATCTTCATCGTTTCTGATGAAATCAAAAAACTCTTTGACTATTTCATCCGGTGAAGATTCCAACTCCGTGATACTCACTTCATCCAATTGAAGTTCGTATACCTATCTAGTATTCCACGGACTAGCAAAACTCTTGGTTGTATCTTGTATACACCTTTAGTACACACTTCTGTTAAGTAATGTATTTTGCTATCCTACTATCATATCTCATAAAGAAATATGTAGAGATTGCTAGAATAATCCACATAGACTATAAGCATTGCTACAGAAGATCTAATCTTATCGCAGTCAACTCTTTGAACTTTGTCGTAAACAACTTTTCGACAAGTCAAGCTTCTTCAAGGATATTCCTTCCAAGTCCATCAATTTTACAGTTCAATTTACTTTCAAAAAGTATTCATCTATCTTGGATTTCATGGCGTATAACCATTTTAACGGAGTCCGGGCCCATCATAACTTCTTTGTATGTAGTTGATTTATCATAGTTCAAAATCAATCCTTTGTCCACAAATCATTTATTTGATCACAAAGTAAACCATACCTACAAGGTTCAATATGTACTTCGATCTCCATGGCTAAAACACTTTATAGTCATGGGAGCCATAATCGTCGTGGTCGCTTCCGGAACCATTTCCGATGCTGCGCTACTCTGATCATTATGCTCAGGTTCATAAACCTTATCAAGTTCTATTGTCCTCCCATTCAAATACTTCGCCAGAAACAATTTCTTGGAAACAAGCAAGTAACATTAACAAACACTTTTGTCTTTTACTTCATAGTGGAAAGAATTCCCAATTTTGGGATAACAACAAAGACATTCATCCGGTTTTGGTTGTAAACTTATTTACTTATACCAAAATTTTAAGAAAGGACTATTAGGGTTTATACCCATGCCATAACTCGTATGGTGTCATTTCAACGGATCATGATGATGCTCTATTCAGTGTAAAAGCGGCAGTCACTAAAGCATAATCCACAAAAATATAATGGCATCAATATTTTATCTCATCATTGACCCAACAAGGTTTGGATACATCTCTCGGATACTCCATCATCACTATGATACTCCAAGAAACGTGAGTTGTAGAACAATTTCATAACTCTCCCAGATGTTCGCTAAAACTCGTAATTCAAATATTTCCACTATGATCCAATCATAGATATTTGACTTTTCTATTACGATGATTTCCACTTCATGCTGAAATTTATTTGAATCCATTCAAATTTTTCAAACTTCTTCCTTATCGAATATATCCACATATATATACTCAATTCATTGTTGGAAGTTTTCATGAAGTAGAAGAATCTCCCGCACACAACTATGCCAGTGAACCACATACATCATCATGTATGTTTCCACTAAGTTAGTTGCCCGTTCAACTCTTGGCCTATGAACGGTATTTCAGTCATTCTCTTTAGAAGAGATTTGCAAGCGCCAAACGATTCAAAAATCAAATGACTCCAAAAATCCATTCAAATGGAGTTCCTTCATGCGTTCCTTTCTAACATGACCTAAATGGCGGTTCAACTAATGAGTGGAATTCACATCATTTGCCTTATGGCATTTTAGCGTCAGTGTTATGTATGTGTGCTTCACCATTAAGATTTATAATAACTTTATCCATCGTACATGGAGTAATGTCATAATTTGAACAACTCATTGTTTTCATTTGACCAGAGCAAAATAACAATTATTAAGTTCTTTATTATAAATTCTAAGGGCTAGGTAGAATGCCAACGACAAACATAATAACACTTTATTATGTACCAGACGTGCATTATTACCATATTCCTTATCAGTCACTTAGGCCATCGTATTCTTGTATTGTGTTGTACTGTATGACATCTCATACCAACCAATCTGGTACAAATACCCAAGAATTTCATTATGTGACCAAACAAGGAATACATCCATAACATGTATATCATTTATATACATCTGAGCTAGAATTTCTAGTGTTTTCTTTCTTTCTGCCAAAATATCTTTTGTAGTTTCTCTTTTAGCTTTCCTCATTCTCAGAAAAACACTTCACCTTCAATAACTTCTAGGTCCATTGGTCAAATACCAATAACTTTGAGGTTTTTACTTTGAAGTTTTGATCATCATATGACAAGTGTTCTAGATTTCACTATTAGTCACTTTGTAATATGATGAACAATTTCACTCATAATTTTATCCATTATATCATGACGACTTTCCGAGACCATGTCTGTACATGCTAGGCTCGTAAAGTTTAACCTCAGTATTCGCATGTGCAAATCGGCTTGCACCCGTTGTATGCACACGTAGAATCTATAACACCCGATCATCACGTGATGCTTCGAAACGACGAGTCTTAGCAACGGTGCATACTAAGGACGATCACTTCATGGATATGCGAATATCGTTAGTGCCCAACTAGTTGGAGGATTGGGACGCTCTGGCGTCTTCAACCTTCGTACATTCCCATAAAACTTATGAGTTTATGTAGTCTCACTACATTATATTCTATCATCTTGCAATAAGGTCTTAGATATCACATATATCTCATACCTTGCTTATTTCTGAAAACAAAATTTCCAGCTCCTTACTTTTCAAACAGATTTGAACTTCTAGTTTCACGGAGACAAGATGATTCTAGGTACTAATTGAAACCATTGTTCTTTGAATCATTAATGAGAGGTTTACTAAAAGTTTGCAATAGGACTTAATCATTTCTTGATTCTTTAACAATATGGTACCAGTCCGTAAAGTTTACTTGTCAGACTTAACAGTATTTCTATCTCAATTACAAGACTAGCGCATGGTAGATAACGGATGCCAATTCTACAATTTTAATTCAAAAATACTATTCAGACTATGTTCATGATAATTAGTTCAAGTTTTAATCCAATTACTAATGAACTCCCACTTAATACAACATCCCTCATAGTTGTTAAGTGGCACACGATCCACATCCACTACACCAAAACCGATCATCACGTGAGATGATGTAGCTTCAATGGTGAACATCAACATGTTGATCATATCATCCATATGACTCGTGTTCAACCTTTCGGTTTCCGTTGTCCCGAGGCCATGTCTGTACATGCTAGGCTCGTCAAGCAAACCCAAGTATTCCGCGTGTGCAAACATGGCTTACACCCGTTGTATGTGAACGTAGAGTCTATCACATCCGATCATCACGAGATGCTTCAAAACGACGAACTGTAGCAACGGTGCATACGAGGGGAGAACACTTTATTATCTTGATATTAATGTGAGGGATCATCTTATAATGCTACCGTCGCGATCTAAGCAAGATAAGATGCATAAAGGATTAACATCACATGCAATTCATAATATGTGATATGATATGGCCTTTCTTCTTGTGCTTTTGATCTCCATCTCCAAAGCACATGAGCATGATCTCCATCATTACCAGCATTGCACCAAGGTCCATGGCGCCGCTTCATGGTTGTCCATCACTTATAGCTACTATAACAACTACTTGAAATAAAGCTATTACAAGATGAATAGACACGCAGGTCTTAACAAATTTAAAGACAACCATTAGGCTCATGCCGGTTGCCATAATACAATAATGAACATCTCATACATCAAATATAATCATCATCACATCATGGCCATATCACATCACCAAACCCTGCAAAAACAAGTTAGACGCCTCTAATTTGGTTTGCATATTTTACGTGGTTTAGGGTTTTCGAGTAAGATCCAATCTACCTACGAACATGAACCACAACGGTGATACTAGTGTTGTCAATAGAAAGAGTAAATTGGATCTTCACTATGGTGGGAGAGACAGACACCCGCAAAGCCACTTATGCAATACAAGTTGCATGTCAAGCGTGGAGCAAGTCTCATGAGACGCGGTCATGTAAAGTTAGCCCGGGCCGCTTCATCCCACCATCCCGCAAGATGCAAAGTACACTAACCAAAAACAACAAGAGCATCAACGCCCACAAACCATCGTGTTCTACTCGTGCAACAGATCTATGCATAGACATGGCTCTGATACCACTGATGGGGTTCGTAGCATAGAAAACAAAAATTTTCCTACCGCAAGACGAATAAATCCAAGATCTAATCTATGGAACACCCAAGATCTAATCTACAAGATCGAAGCATTGAGATTGATATGAGACTAACCCTCGAAGATTTCCAAAGCCTACGAGATTAGATCTCGTTGTTGGTGTAGACGATCGTCCCCGGTGCTGCAATCCGGCAGCACTTTCGTACTCGGTCGTGCGTACGGTGTCGATGAAGCCCTTCCTCTCCCCGTTCCAGCGGGAAGCGGAGGTGTGGTAGATCTCCTCCAAGTTCCAGCAGCACGACGGCGTGGTGGAGGAAGAAAAGCTGCAGGGCTTCGCCAAGCCGGAACAGCGTATGGTGGAGGAGAGAGGCGGCCAATGGAGGGGGCAAATCATGGGATGGTGGCCGGCCACCCCTCCCCTCTTTATATAGGGGGCCAGGTCGGCTGGGGTGGCCCCCTTTCCCATCTAGGGTTAGGGGGGCGGCGGCCAAGTGGGGGGAAGAGGATTTCTTCCCCCCCAAGTTGATCCCCCCTAGGGTTTTTGGGGAAACCCTAGGGGTTGGCCGGCTGGGCCTTAAGGGGCTTGTGCCCCTGGCCCATTAGGCTAGGGAGCACCCCCTCGGCCCATGCTAGGCCTCCTAGGGTCGTGGGCCCACTGGTGGGACCCCCGAAACCTTCTAGAACCTTCCCGGTCATCCACCGAAAAAATCCCGAACTTTTCCGAAACCTAGAAATCAACTTCCCTTATATGAATCTTATTCTCCGGACTATTCCGGACCTCCTCGTGACATCCTGGATCACATCCGAGACTCCGAAAAAACTTTGTCTCCATACCATATTCAAATCTACTTATGCGACATCGAACCTTAAGCGCGTCACCCTACGGTTCGCGAACTATGCAGACATGGTCGAGACTCCTCTCCGAGCAATAACCAATAGCGGGACCTGGAGATCCATAATGGCTCCCACATATTCAACGATGACTTAGTGATCGATTGAACCATTTACATACGATGTCGATTCCCTTTGTCACGCGATATTTTACTTGTCCGAGGTTCGATCATCGGTATCTCCATACCTTGTTCAACCTCGTTACTGATCCAATCATATGCTTGCAAGCTAATCAGACGACATTCCACCGAGAGGGCCTAGAGTATATCTATCCGTCATCAGGATGGACAAATCCCACTATTGATCCATATGCTTCAACTCACACTTTTCGAATACTTAATCCCATCTTTATAACCACCCATTTACGCAATGGCGTTTGATGTAATCAAAGTACCCTTCCGGTGTAAGTGATTTACATGATCTCATGGTCTAAGGACTTTAGGCAACTATGTATCGAAAGCTTATAGAAAATTGAACTTAATGACTTGATCTTATGCTACGCTCATATGGGTGTGTGTCCATTATATCATTCACCCAATGACATAACCTTGTTATTAATAACATCCAATGTTCATGATCACGAAACCATGATCATCCATTAATCAACAAGCTAGTTATACAAGAGGCTTACTAGGGACTCCTTGTTGTTCACATAACACACATGTATCAATGTTTCGGTTAATACAATTATAGCATGGTATGCAAACATTATCATAAACACAAAGATATATTATAATAACCATTTTATTATTGCCTCTTGGGCATATCTCCAACAAATTTGACGTCAAAGTACTCGACATCAGGGCGGATGCAAATAACAACACCGCCTATGTTGTAGGCAATGTTGTGGGAGCCATTGCGGCGGAGGAAGAAGATGCGTTTCCACAGAGCCCAATTGGGATGGCCTCCAAAGAAGCACTCGCAAAGAGTAATTAAAATAGAGACATGAAGGATGGAATTGGGGGTAAGGTGATGAAGTTGCAGCCCATACACGAACAACAATCCACGAAGAAAATCATGGATGGGCGCAGAAAGGCCGCAGATAAGGTGGTCAACGAAGCTAACCCGATATCCAATGGGAGGCGTCGGGTAGCTCTCCTCGCTGGGGAAGCGCAGCGCGTCCTTCTTCTTGCTCAGGCCAAGCTTCTTCAGCAGGTTGTCCTGCGTGGAGATCTTGGATCTCTCCCACTCCGTGGTTCCCAGATCTTGCGCCGCCATCGTTGCTTCGGGAGTGCTGTGCCTCGTGAGTCTTGGCCGCGGTGGCATCAACGAATGACGTTGAGGAAGTAGGGCACGGTGTAAGCGCTGGAGCTTTTTGTGGTTGCAATGGGGATTGAAGCAGAGGAGATATGAGCAATGGTGCGGCGAAGGGGATTGACGAGGAAGACGATGAGTATTTATAGCGGGCTCATCCAAAATGTCGCACCGTTGGATGGTATAAGAATGGACTTGATGATCTACACGTGGTTCAAGGGGTAAAACGGTATTTTTACCGTGATGGAACTGGACAGGCGCTACAGCGCGCGTGCCAGAAAAAGCGGAGGACGTGTGTCCCCCACTTGCGTAATGTGTCAACATGTCGCAGATTTTGGGCCCACAGGTCAGTGAAAGGATAGAACTCGCGTCTTCCCGATACAGTGGTCGTGGCTATCGTCAGCACTGATGTCACCTTACCAGTGGAAAAATCTTGGCTGTGGTGTTATGAAAATTGGCGACAGTGAAGGAATACTGATAACCCCGAGAGCCTTTGACCAAATACAAGTTTTTGTTCAAATGCTCGGGGGCTACTTTATAAAGAAGTTTCGAGAAATTTGATGGAGATAATTCAGAAGGGGATGTTTCAAAATATTGCGACAGAGACAAATTGGAGCCTACAGCCAAGTATAAATACTCGACTGTAGCCTCGGGGGCTACTCCCATCGGGAGCGCTGTTCGCGCACCCGATAAACATGAAGATGAGCATGAAAAATGACAATATAGCGGCACAATGCTAAAAAGGTGAGCCTACAACCAAGTACAAGCACTTGGTTGTAGCCTCGGGGGCTACTCCCATCGGGAACGCTGTTCGCGTGCCCGATGAATTTAGAAAACAACATGATTGGTATATTTCGAGTTATACAAATAACTCTTCATATACTCTCATCGGGAAGACAAGATAAAAAAATATACAAGTCATCCGTTGACTCGAATAAATGAGCTATTCCATCAGCCGAAAAACGCACTCGACAATATATTCTCAGAGCGCCACAGTCGCGAATAAATCTCTGAATGCCGCAAAACTTTGCGAAGGTAATTCCCCGGATCCGTCCTGTGCGGCGTGGCACCGTCTCTGACGGTGGTTTGCTACTTTTTTCCGTATCAACATATACGAAGAAAAATCCTAACGGACGCGTTAGGTACCCGATAAAACATGACTGGAACTCGACATCTGGTAAGACCTTAAGCGGCACATGTCGAGTTACGCCAGTATCCCGAGATCATGTCTAGGGACGTGATCTTGAAGTAGGTTTTTGCGGATTGCCACAAGAGCAGTTAACTAGTACCTGATCCGTCAGATGAACTAGCCCCAATTACCATAATCCCTGTACAATATATGACTGTTCTAGTAAAAATATGTGTTAACTCGAAGAAGTTATTTGATAATTATAAAGTTGGAGATTTTCCCTGATTCTTCGATTCAAGAAAAATCTCGGGGGCTACTGACATAGGCATCCCCAATGGGCCTGCCGAAGATGGTACCCGGGGTTTACTGAAAGCCCATGAAGTCAAAGAATATGAAGATCGGAAGCCCACTTAGTTGATAAGGAAAGATAGAGTTGTATTAGGAATAAAGAGATTTGCAACTTTACGGGTTGGATTCAAAGAGTCTCCCGAAATCTGTAAACTTGTGTAATACGAAACCCTCGGCTCCGTCTCCTATATAAGGGGGAGTCGAGGGACAAAGAGAAGATCGAATCATTATTCAGGCAACCCTAGCTTTCATAAGCAGTCGAGTTCTTTTCCGGCTGAAACCCTCGAGATCTACTTGCCCTCTACTTCCGACAAAACCCTAGTGTACAACTTGTAGGCATTGACAAGTCAATACCTTGTCAACCGCCCTTCCCTTTTTCCAATTTTTCCTGGTCAACACCGCCCCCATCTTCCACCTAAGAGCATCTCCAGTCGCGTCCCCCAAAGCGTCCCCCAAACCGCGCCGGATTGAGCGTTTGGGGGACGTGTTTCGTTCGTGCCGCGTTTGGGGGACGTCGCTCCCCAGCCGCGTCCCCCAAACGCCGCCACCAAACATTAAAAATACTTTTTTTTGGCATTTTTATTTCAATTTCCACAAACTAATACATAATTGGGAACGTGGTTTACACGAAGACATGGTTTGGAACATGGTTTTCCACAAACTAATACATAGTTTGAACCATGGTTGACACAAATATAAAATATTGCAAAAAAACTAAACCTAACTAGGCCGTGCATCGAAGGTTTCCTGTGTTCGCTGCTAAGAAAGACACTCGAGGGCACACCCAGTCACCCAAACTGGAAGATCCAGCGGAAGACGGTGCCCTTGTTGGTTCTACCGAGGAAGAACAGACAGAGACCTCCGTGCACGTATTCGCTACGAAGAAACAACACTCTTCATCAGTCGTCCTCCTCGCCGGTGCTGTTGTCGTGGTAGTCCCGGCGGTAGCGCGTCTCGTCGAAGACCTTGACGCTCATGTCCCTGTCGCCAAAGTAGGAGAACAGGAGGATGAAGTCGGCTTCGAGGCTGTGGTGGTGCGCGAACTTCTCCCAGCCGATGTGGAGGTACATCTTGCCGCGCGCGTCGTAGATCACGTCGACGATCCACCGGTAGAAGCCGCACGCAGCCTCCCGCAGATGCAGCGTGCCCGGGCGGTGGTCGCCGGCGACGTAGGCGGCGAAGGAGTCAGGCAGCCTTTGGATGCCGCGTGGGTCGCCCTTGAGGACGAGGACGAACTCGAACAGCACGGGCCCCTCCACGTCCATCTCCGACGATGAAGCCGACATCGTGGCAGGCGAGGGCGAGCGTGTAGCTCTGCCGCGGCCACGACCACGACCACGACCACGACCGCGAGCTCGGCCTCCGTCTCTCCCAGCCATGGCGTCGACTCTTGTTGAGATGGTGGCGACTAGGGTTGGGGAAAGAGGCGCTAGGGTTTGTGTGTGAGAGGGACGATGAGAGGCGGCACTTTTTGTAGGTCGGAGGGAGGCAGGGGAGCGGTGGCACTCATTAACGCCGACAAGCAGAGCTAGGCGCGACGAGACGCGTCGCTGCGCCTCTGCGGGAACTGCACCGTCGCTACGCGCCAATAACTTCCGTCGCGAGGTAGGCGACGGTTAGGTTAAAATTTATTGTGTCCCCGACAGGTCGGGCCCACGTCGCTTCACATCGCTTTTCGGTGTGTCCGACGTCCCCGGTGCGTCCCCTGTGGGGCGGGGACGGGCTCGGGGCGCCGGACATCGTATCGGAGCGCGCTGGACAAAAAACGAGTCTAAGGGACGTGGCTGAAAGCGTTTTTTTACCCGGAGCGCCCAAAATAGCTTTGGGGGTTTTGGGACGCGACTGGAGATGCTCTAACTGCTGCATCTGTGTTGTCCGCTCACCGCCCGTTTCCGCTCGCGTCGCACCCCCGCACTAAGCTGCCGCCACCAGGCCCGCCGCCATAACGTCCACGCCAGGCCCACCCTGCCACCGCCGCCCCTGGCCCTCAGCCCGCGTTGCGCCCCTGCCTCCGCCAGGCTCCTTTCCGCTCGACAACCACCACTTGGTTTCCTTTGTGAAGAATTACGGTTTGCAGGTAGTCTTCTATCCATGATCTTGGCTCCTGCTGGTCGTCGTACTTGGCGGCGTCAGTAGGTGTCGGCTTGAATCTCCTAAGTGGCATTGCCTCCCGAATCTTGTGACTTAGACAATCGGCACCGCGAAGCTCATCATCATGCTCTTGAGATTCCTCAGACTCGTCGCTCTCGAATCCGGCACGTGCAGCGCGTCAGCGGCTAGCCTTGTCGATCTTGCTTTCCGTGATATTGTCGCGGGCGTCCTTGGAAGATGAACGTCGCCGAGAGCCGCCGCTTCGCCGCGGAGATCTGTCGGGAGATCGTGAGGAGCGGTGTCGAGAGCCACTGCCGTGGCGTGGAGATTTATCTTTTCTGGGCATAAGCTTTTTGCCGATGATCCAGAGGCTTTCGAAGGTGACCCGATGAACTAACGCCATCGGATCATCGAGTGTCGGCCGATTGTTGATTAGGTAGGCCGCGATGGGAGCAGTTGAACCTTCGACTGTTTTGAGCCTGAGGATGCCCGCATCCATCATCATGAAGGAGGTGGAGAGGTTCGATGTGATCTCTCTTGCATCCGCCTCCGAGAAGCGTGGGATGCGTTGCCGATGCATACCGGGGGCCCGGTTTCTCTTAGAGGTGCTCCCGAGGGAGGAGAGTTCCCTTCGCCGTTCGCTTGACAAGTTGGCTTCCTACGAGCGTCGGTCGACGTCGGCTCGCTCCTTAGCAAGCCGAGAATGGTTTTTCTCGAGGATAGCGTGGTAGGCATTGAGGGTGCATGCCGATACACCAACGGGGAGGCTGGTGTTGTTGACCACGGCGTTGTGCGCCACGGCCCACTCGTCTATGGAAACAGAGAAAGTACTGTTGGCGTTGCTGCCGCTGGCTTCGCCATATCGCCGTCGTTCGTTGTTGGTGCGTGGAGTGTTGCCACCCGCAGGGATTTCGGCTCTAGTGTCAGGGTCGAAGGTGATGCAGACTTGGTAGCATGCCATCCTTGCTACGGTCAACGGGATGACGTCGCCATGTGTGCTGATTATTTCCTCGTCCGAGGAGTACTTGATGCCGCACACAAAGGGAGGAGCATCCAAGCCGAGCTCGTGCCTGGTGTCGCAGTCGATGTAGTAGTATGACGTTAGGTCCGATGACTCAGAGTCATTAGACCCGACGGACGTTGTAGATGTGGTCCGACGCAATGACGACACCGATAGTGATGACGGAGCCGACGCGGTCGGTACCGTCGATGCAGTGGTCGATGAAATAGCTGCCGATAGTTCGGGCACAGTTGGTGATGAAGCAGAGGATGTAGCAGCCAATGAAGTCGCGGCTGCTACGAGCCCCGAAAGGGTCGGCTCAAGAAGCCGTAGAATGCCACCGGCGCTGATGCTGAGGTGCACGCTCCGGAACGCCATGTCCATCCCGCCGCGTAGGACCGAAAAGGCCGAACGCGACGCAAAGGTGTGGGGGGTGAACTCGAAGGATCTGAAACAGATCGGATCCTCCAAGATCGGCGATGACGGAGCCGATGATGACGATGTCGGTGAGGATGTAGCCGACACGATCGGAACAGCCGATGATGTGCCTTGAACGAGCAGTGATCCCACGAACATCGCCAATTCACGAGGAGGCTCCTCGGCAATGCCCACCATAAGGGGCTTAGATTTGATGAAATCCCGCAGGTTAGAACGAGACATCGGATACCAAACAAGCGAGAGGCGAGATTTACCCAGGTTCGGGGCCCTCGATGAGGTAAAACCCTTACTCCTGCTTGTCTGATCTTGATTATCGATGAAAAAGGTTAAAATGGGGCAGCCGATAGACTGCGTATCAGTGATCTCGCCGGGTGGCATGGTTTCTAGGGTTTGGTGTATGCGGGATTGTGTAGGTTGTGATGATTGATCTCCGGCATGCCCTCTCCTTGCCCTTATATAGGAGGCCAGGTCCCAAGAGTCATGCACGAATTCGACTATGTTACATGTGAGATCCAATCTACCATTTCCTTAATCGACGTTTCCTCATCTTGTCCATCAAGGAATCATCTCCTTCCATCTTCCCACCGTTGCAACCGTCGTATTGGTTCATCATGGGCTGCGGTGATCCTCGTGGCCCCCCTGTTGGGCCAGAGGAGGTAGGCTAATGTTGGGTACCCGAATGGTAATGCCCACATCATTCAGCGTCGCCAAGGTGAACCAGGGACGTATGAAGAAGAAGGTGGATCTAGGAGAAAGCTACGCTCACCCGGAACACATCGGTGTGCCCAGTCAGCATCGCCAAGGTGAACCAGGGACGTATGAAGAATAAGGTGGGATCTAGGAGAAAGCTACGCTCACCCGGAACGCGTCAGTGTGCCTAGAAGGACAAGGGGAGGACAACGGCGCCAGAACCCACAAATTTGTTGCCGGAGTCGGAGAAGAGGAACGAGAAGAACTCGTCGATTTCGCGTTCGATTCATGGCGTGCTTGGGTTTAGGAAGATTGGCTTGACGAGGCGAAGCTCTGGCCCTTGGTTCGGTGAGGGGTGGGCGGAACGGAGGACACAGTCGAAGCTGCTGCGGCGGGGCGCGGTGGCCTTCTGTGCTGCTTCTTTCGTGGAGGTGAAGAAAAGATGGAGGGGAGAGATGTGTGTGAGGAGGCTTAGGGTGTGTTTGGTAGGTCGGTCTACTAGAGAATGTCTTTCCCAACTGAGACATGCTCACCTTATACAAGCTAGGCTCAGACTTGAGCGTCTGTTTGGTGGGTTGGGTGTGTTCAGCCAAGTTGAGTCAAGATGTTGTTTGGTGCTCAGCCATGTGTTAGGACATGCTGGACACGGAGTTCGAAATGTTAAATTACAAGGAGGTCCAATTGTTTACACAAAACACCCCGAACAATAAAAAGGAAAAGCAATCGGGTCCGCAGATCCCGACCACCATCAAGGAGGCGCTGTGGCTGGCCGCCGGCCGGCGTGAGGAGGCGCCCTGGATGACAAACGTGGAGTCGTGAGGAGGGGCGGTGGCTGGCGGCCGTGCCTGGCGGCCTTGGCGGCGGATTTTCGAGCTGCGGCGTGAGGCGCGGGCGGTTGTCCATGGCGGCGCGGGCGGTTGTCCATGGCGGCGCTGGCGGTCCTCCGTGGCGGGGACGGGCAGACGAGGCCCGCTAGAGCGCCGACAGGAGGTGGAGACAGTGGCGGCGCGGGCGGTTGTCCATGGCGGCGCTGGAGGTTCTCCGTGGCGGGGACGGTCGAAAGGAGGCGGAGACAGTGGTGGCGCTCCAGAGGAGGAGGACGAGCGAGAGAGGTAGGATGGGGGAAATGAGGAGAGGGGGTGGGGGTCTGGGGGGCGCGGGCGCGCGTGGGGCATGCGCTACAGTGTTCTGCGGGGCGAGCTCAGCTCGGCCGACCCGAGAAGCTCGATTTGAGCTTCCCAACCCGGCCTCGGGCGAGAGGCCTTATTTGCATGAGCTCGGCACGCCCAGGTGAGCCGACCCGACCTACCAAACAACTAAAATTGGGAAAATCTGAGTTGAGATGGGAATTTCTGTGTGCAGCTGGTCTACCAAACACACCCTTAGTGGTTGGCGTGGTCCAGGGGATCGTCCTTGTGGACATAAGGAGGGGGAACAGGTGGGGAGAGCTTACGCGCGGGGCGTGGGCGTGCATCGACGGGCTCCTCCTGTCGATATCCGTCATTGACGAGGAAGGGGAAGAGAAAATGAGAAGGCCGAACCCGTACCGGGCTGGGGTGGTGTTGGGCCAGAGGAGAAAGGTGAGGTTGCAGGGTTGGCTTGGGCCGCCGGGAAAAGAAGGAGAAATGGCCAGGGGGAGAAGAACATGCCGGGTCAAACTAGGTTAGGTTTTTTTCCTTTTTTCGACAACATTTTCTCCTTCGATTTTGAAAACTGTTTTGAAAACATTTGAACCCAAATCAATTTCAAACTTGATTTTTTGAAGTTGAAACATCTGAAATGATTTTATTTCATTTGTAAATTTGATTTTAGGGTTTGTTAAAAGAATAAACAAGAGGAGGGTTATTAATAAAACCATATGAGAGGGAAAATAAAATAATTAGGGTTTAAAAAATAATTTTATTTTGCCAAAGCATGGATATGATATGATGCATGCATGATGATGACTTCGGAACGACACGGGAAAACAAGCACCGGAGAAAACTAATATAGGGTTTTCCGGGTTGTTACAAAGGACGAACCGCTGACCCGGAACACTTCGTTGCGATGAAGACCTGGAAGGGCTTGGAGACCTACACGATATACATCTTCAAGGTACTCAAGAAGGACCACCGGAAGAAGAAGGCCAAGAAGAATGTCAAGACATACAAGATCTACATCTTTAGGGAGTCATCGCGTCCCCTTTGGTGGCATGTGCGTGATGCGCCACACATCTCGCCAAGAGAGCGCCTCTGATGGGTGGAGCGTCCCCGGCGGGAGGCCCCTGCCGGGGCAAGCGATCTCGGCCGGGATGGCTCTGCGCGTCCACAAACTGCATGACGACCACCTGCCAACATATCTCTGCAAGATCTTTGGCGGCCCAACCATGTTACCGGGGCGGCCAGGCGCAATCTACCGCGGGAGGACAAGACAGAGTGATGGCGTCCCACCGCGGGGCTCTTGTACATGGTGCAGCTCGATGACAACACGTGTTCGCCATGCGCTCGGTCCTTGTACTGCCCCCTTTGGTATAAAAGGAGGGCTTCAAGTTAGAGAGAGGTTAGGCTTGGGGGAAGGAGGAGAAAAAACTACATCGAAGGCGTTGGAAAAGGGAGTCTTAGCTTCCTGTGTAAGTTGTTCATCATCAATGAGATCAGACAAGCAAGATGTAGGAATTTCACATCTTACGTCCTAAATCTGGGTAAAAAGCTTGTATCTTTGTGTTGCGCTTGGTCTTAGTAATAATCGGTTGCAGTATGTATTTAGGTGCATTATGTGTATGAAGTGCAAATAGATAAAATCCGTGGCAACGGTACTACTGTAGCATTTAACTAATCACTGAAAATTTGAAGAGCGTGTGTGGGTGACCACATCCCAAACGACAAGGAAAAAAACGCTGGCCATTTCGACTCGACTCGACCCGGCTCGCCTGCTTTCTATTTTGTCTCCCACCTCCACCTCCGCCTCGCGAGATCTCCAACTCCAATGGCGCCGGCCTCCTAAACCTAGCCCCTACCAACAACCCAGTTGCGCCGGCGACGACGACCAGCGCGGCGGCCATGTCTACGGATCGAGAGAAGGAGCGGGAGGCGGAGCTGGAGGGCGCCATGTACACCAACTGCCTACTCCTCGGCCTTGATCCCGCCGTCCTGGGCTCTCCCGCCGCCGCTGCCTCCCCTCGCGTCGGCCTCTTCCGCCACTCCAACCCTCGCCTCGGCGAGCAGCTCCTCTACTTCCTCCTATCATCCCTACGCGGCCCCGCACAGTCCGCCAAGGCACGCCACGCGCGCTCAAATCCCCCCCCCCCCCCCCCCGTGTTTCTGATTGTGATTCTCCATTGCGCAGGACTTCGACAAGGTGTGGCCGATCTTTGATTCCGCGCAGTCCAGGGAGTTCCGCAAGGTTGGATTTTGCAGATTTGCTTAGCTCTTCTGACAATTGGGTACGGACGGAAGCAAACCTTTGTTTTGACTTTTTGTTGGTTGGTTAGATCGTTCAAGGTATTATTAGCGAGCTGGAGCAGCAGGGAGCGCTGCCAAGGAGCAACTCCAGAGTTTCGTCACTTGCCACCTGCTGCGGGCCGAGGTCAGTCGACATGCATGCCTATAGTTGATTCGGTCAGAAATCTGCTAGTCCTGCTTGTGGTAGAGTGCAATGTAGCTTTAATTGCATTTATCGAAACCTTAGTAGTACTAAGTTGAAGAGGCCAGCTGAAACTAGGTGCAACCATGCGACTTTGAATGTCTCTAACCACCTCGCAAAAAAAGAAATGTCTCTACGTGGTTTCTTGCAAACGTTTTCTCAGTTAATTTGAAGATGAGTAGTGAATGCTGGTGCTTAGTCCTCCTTTTCAGTTATAGTATACATACTGCTCTAGAAATGAGTCGTACATGCTTTTTGACTCTGAAAAATCACCTAGATTGTGAGAATCGAGCAATGCAATCAAATATGCACTTTTTCTCAATGTGCTAGGTCCGTAAGTCACCTAATAAAAGTACAAAGCACATGGAAACCACATACAAGAGAAACAGTAGACACTCTCCAAAACAGGAATGTTTAGACCTAACACATTGCGCTGGGAACTGTTTCAGACATTTTGCTGCACCTACCTGATGATGTCACCTTAGCACGTAGGGACATGCTTTTTAATTTTGACTGCATTGAACTTCATGTGCCTTTCTATGATTCCATATTGTTCCTTAATAGGTTTGGAGCATCTCTTAATCATTTATTGTCTTAAGTCAACTTTGCAAGTATTTTTTCAAGTGCCATATTGAAAGCCAGATCTTCATGATGATCTTTAAGATATCAAAAATGGGACTACAGTATGTAACCACTTAGTTCTCAGTTTAAGGAAAAATAGTCCAGTACTCCCTCCGGTCAGTTTTAATCGACGCGGAGGGAGGGCTGGGCACGCATATCATTAGTGCGTGGGCGCGTCGATTAATTACATCTGGAGATGGTAGTAATCATTGATGCGAACTACTTGCTTGTAGATCAGCTGATCTGACAACTTGGTACATTTTCAAAGTTGTCCTTGTAACAGTTTGTACTCCCTACACTGATGCAGATTTGTTGAGCTTTTATGGCAACTCTCTGTACATGCCTTGAGGGAGGTCCACAGGAGAACATTTGCGGCTGATGTAGCATCAAATCCTTTGCCAGCTGCACTCACAGATGTTTCTTATCTTCACGCAGCTGCATTACTGCCTGTAACGAAGGCAAGGATGGCTTGCGCTTAAATTTTCTGAGCTCTTGATTTATATTCTAACGTACTGTGACCCTTTTTTTTTCCGAATGCGTACTGTGACCCTTTCATATGATTAATGTCAATCTTAAAATTCTCATCATTAATAAAGAAAATATGAAGTCCTGGAAATTCTTATCAGTAGGGAACTCTATACACTGGTGAGTATTTTACTTAGTATGGTTCTGTAATGCTCGGTACTTTGGGCACCTCACAATAGGTACATTCGATTTTTTTTGTGGCGTGACGAGTATACAACAGACAATAGCTCAATACATCAGGCTTTATGCACAACAAGTCCATTTAGTGAAACAAGATTTATCTCTTCTTTTCTTGAGCATGGCAAGATAATAGTCCCCTTAGAGAGCTGACTTCTTTGTTCATCCTGTTGACTTTCCTTATCGGTAAAGAATGAGTATAGTTTGAGAAGTGGTTCCTAGGAAAATAATGATGCGGCTTCAGTGAACATATCCTTACCTTGGAAGATATATAGTTCACAGAGAGGCCATAAACACAACATAAACCAATGAAACTTAGGAAGGCAGTAGGCTTATATAGCTGTTATACTGATGGGCACATAAACCATTTTTCGATCCAGATTTAGGCTCTGTTTGGCATTGACGCAGATTATGAATTATGTTGTGTTGATTCAAGGTAATCGATTGTTTGGCTGCCTGCTTATTTCCCATCAGTTTGCAAATGCACTCATCGTTTTGTTGCAGAACATGTATGATGAAAATGTGAGAGGACAAAACTTAGTCAGCCTGATTTATCTACATTTAATTTGATTTATAAAGAAGAGCAACAGACCTTTTGTGGTTTCTTATCTGCAGCAGCTTAAAAATACAGCACCACTAGCACATCACAGTTCAGCAATAACAAACTGAGGTTGAAACCACAATCTATCCAAATGTCAGGGCCATCTTTATTACCAGTGAGGAAAAAATAAAAAGGACGTACCCAGTGCTGAGAGCTCCCGCACTGTGCGGGGTCTGGGGAAGGTGTTAGTGGCAAGCCTTACCCTCACGAAGTGCAATGTGAGGAGACCGCGACTCGAACCTGGGACCTCTCAGTCACAGGCGGTGAGGCTCTACCGCTGCACCAGGCCCGCCCTTCAGTGAGGAAAAAATGGCCTATGTTATATTTCCTTGTAGTAAAACATCCTGTTATCCGAGGGCTTATTTTTTCTTTGTGAGTTTATATGCTAGTTCATATTTAATTATTGGATCTGCATTAAATGGCTTTATTGTGAATTGACGAGATATTCTTAACAGGCAAGGATAGCTCTTGAGAGGCGTAAATTTCTAAAAAATGCAAATATTGCTGTTCAAAGGCAAACAACCTGGTCAAATTTAGCCCATGAAATGACAGCTGAATTCCGAAGTCTATGTGCTGAAGAGGTATGCAGTAACTTCTATACTTGCGATTCAGATAGTTACTTGGTACATCCTGTTTTCATTCCGTATTATCTTCATGTGGAGTTTTCAGGCATATCTGCAACAGGAGTTAGAGAAGCTGCAAGATATGAGAAACAAAGCTAAGCTGGAGGGTGAATTGTGGGATGAACGTATCTCGACCTCGTCTGGACAAAATTCACATTTGGTATCTAAGGCAACCCGTTTGTGGGAATCAATATTGGCTCGTAAAGGTACAAAGTATGAAGCATCATTACCAGAATATATGTCTAGGATGTTCAAAATATCTATATCATGCACACTCTAAAAGTCTAAATATTCATATCCGGCATACTCATAAACTACAGTGCTTTTCTGTAGTATATTAACGTATCTTGTAAGCTGGTTTTTAGGCTAGTATCCTAACTCCTACTACATCCGTTTCAATGAATAATAAGGCGTATAAATTTAGTCAAAAGTCAAAGCTTACTAAGTTTGATCAAATATATAGAAGAAAATATAAACATCTATAATATTAAATGATTACATTATAAAAATATATTTTATGGTGAATCTGCTGATACTGATTTGGTATTGTAAATGTTTATATTTTTTTCCATAACATTGACTTTTGACTAAATTTATACGCCTTATTCATTGCAATGAAGGGAGTAAGTTACCTGATACGTAATATGGGTACATGAATACAGATACAGAGGTACCACAGTGCAATATATTCCAAAATTAATCGAGGACATGTCAACACGGGGACTCGGTGATTATATATTCGTTGAAAAATAAGAAACGTACAGAAGCTAGACAAGAGCAAGACGCTGATATTTTGTGCTTGCCATGACAGCGGAGAGTGGGCACATATCTACGTCATATACAGTGGACACAACGAAAAACGGGGTTTCAACATGCCACTCACCATAGAAGAAATCTATAAGGTGCACTGTTGAGTCTAGAAAACGGAGGTGACTTGGTAGCTCAGGCTGTCAGCCATGACATGATGGAGGGAGCAAAGATGGGGCTGGTTGAGAGGGTGTTGCCTGCCAGACTTGAGTGTTGAGGAGGCGGCGTCAGGTGGATCAACATCTTAGTTTAGGTAGGTATGGAGGGAGAAGGTGATTGGAGAGAGAAGAGGGGATGATGGCAGAATAGGGCCACATCCGTTTGGATTTGAGGGTTGAGGCGGCAAGTTGGAGAGCTGGAGAGGAACGCCAGTCGGAGTCGAGCAGAGAGCAGGGTAGAAAATAGGATTCTTTGGGGGATTTATGGGTTGCGATTTTGGATTGAAATTTGTTAGTAGGCTTCGATTTGAGTTACATTAGCACTAGAAAGTGTCGGCTGAGTATCAGGGGCTATGATATTAAAATCCACCAGTACTTGCCAATATCATACTGATGCAGCACCTCGAGGGAGTATCGGGATAACCTAGCTTGTATCATCTAAGCCTCATAAAGTGAGTTTATTCTTAGATAAGCTCTAAGAGCAAGTAGGTATAATGATCTTGTAAGTCTGTCTTATGAAAAAAAATTCTTATCTAGAAGCTATTCCGGAAAATACTAGACCACAGTTTCTTGTTAGGACAAGAGAATCTTGGGTGCTGCGAGGCTGGGTTTGGGTTTCCTTTCGGATCTAAGCTGATTTAAATTAGGATTGTATTGGTCATAGGCAAAAAATCTGAATAACAAGGCATCCTCAGTCATAGCTATATTTTTCCACTTTAAGCAACATTCAATATTGTTGAAAGAGAGAAAAGGTTCTTATTCTCGTGGCTTTGTTACACAGCTTTATATGATTTTTTTTTGAGAAAGCTTTATATGATGTTGTAATTCTTTATTGTCATGTCATCTTGGCAAATATAGGATACTCCTCGTGTTAGGTTTCACAGACTTATGGTGATGCTCCTTCTAGATAGTGATGGAATTATTCTTGCAGGCCAGCATGAGGTCTTAGCTTCCGGGCCAATTGAAGATCTTATAGCACATCGTGAGCATAGGTGTGTTCCACTTCTGTTAAACTTTACAACTTAATCTAAATATCCTCTGTTAGCATTATTTCACCTTTTTACACAAAATGCAATACTGTTAGGTACCGTATATCTGGATCACAATTGCTAGCAGCAATGGATACAAGTTCAAGTGTTCCACATTCAGAATTACTATCAGCTCGAGCTGGTGAATCTCAAATGTTGGACAAGCAGGAGCAGATATCTCTATTCCAGGGAAAGGAAGAAGCCCTTTCAAGATTAGATGATAGAAATGGGCGTACCCAACAAACTGTTGATGTAGCTGAAATTCTTCGACGTTGGACTCACGCTTTGCAGCGTATTCATAAACAGTCCCTTCATTTGGTAAGCTATTGATTTATTTATATAATATCAGAGCATGATCAAACCAAGAGTTTTACAAAAGCTTGCATTCTAATACGTTGCACTTATCTTAAATATTAGTGTAAAATTCCATTGCATTGCTCCTGTAGAAGCATTGAATGCCAGTTTTGATATTTGATTGTAGGTCAACACAACTGTTAAAGTAAGTGCACAATTAAATGTTAAACGGACCACAAGACAATACATATAGAACTAAACAATCCATGGACTAGACTATATTAAGAAATGGGGACATTTAATCCCGATAAATATTTTGGGCTGGGCCATGTTGCAAGGCTATCAGTATGCACCGCTAGGTACCAGCATATTTTTCTTATAAAGATGAAAAGAACCTGACATACCGCCCATGCATATTTACGTACTGGTGGTGTATTGGTGACGTGTCTTATACTCTTATTGCATACTGGTATGGTGAGATCCCAAGTATTGGTGCATCACACGTTCTGAACCAATGTATTTTGGATAATTGACCTGCAACTATCTACTAATTTATAGGCCAAAGCAAATGATGGGGAGGGGCCAGAATTACTCCGCAGTGCGTCTGACGGTGAAGCTAGTACCCATGCCGACTCATTAACTGCAACACTGGCTGAACATCGCCAGCATTTAGTCAGTATACAGGTAACAGCAACATCCTTACCATGATGCATCTGGTTTGCAGATTTACAGGATAATTTTATGCATCATTTAATTGATTCTTTAATCTTTTGCCCTTATTTCCTCTTCTAGGGCCTAATTAATCAACTAAAGGAAGCTATTCCAGCAATGCAGCAGTCAATTACTGATCTTTCAGAGGAAGTGAATAGTGTACCTAGTAATCCAGTGGATCAAACAAACTCCAGACAATTGTTGTCTGGGCAAAATACAGTGTTTGTAAGACCAGAAGTAAGACATAACACACATTTGCTTGTATTTCTGTTTGTTGATTTACTTGAATTTTCTTTTCTGTTGTTTTCCCAATATGGAAATAATGCAACTCCTATTCTGATTGTATATTTTTTCGTCGTACTATCTCCATTCCTGTGTCCATACCAGAACATTTAGTTTTCCATCATATGGTGGGGGCTGTTTGGTTTGAGGAACGCCTCCATCCTGGTATAATATGATTGTTGAAATGTGTGTTTGGTTGGTCGTCAGTTGTCACTGGATTGTAGGATCCAAGAGCCTTGCATTCGGTTAGTGTAATGGGATGAACTCATCCTAGTACGGACAACACCTTTTTAAATGGTACAAGGTTGTCACATGACCATGATCCCAATCCTCTCAATAAGTGAGGGCTTGCTCTTGCATAGGGGTAGTGCTCAAACCAAATGGGCCATTGCTTCCTCATAGATAGTCACCACAAAATACATTTTTTGATGACGTTAATTGGCTTTTGTGCCTTTGTCTATTTATTCTTATGCTTTCTAACTTCTACTTTTGAGCAGGAAAGCAGCAGTGAAGTTTCAGAGATGACTTCTAAGCTTTCTTCTACACACATCGACAAGGCTGGCAGTAGTCCTGCTCTAAAGTTACCTCCTTTATTTAGTCTGACTCCAAGTTCTTCTGGAAAAGGAACACAGACACAAAGACGGAATGCACTAGCACGCCAACCTAGTCAAGAAATTCTGCCTCAAGAGAAAACACTTGTCCTCCCTTCCACCAAAGATCAAGGAAACGGTTCAATGCATGGTATTTATATCTTAATACATAGGCTAGATCAGCTTCTTGTGTTCCTTCTTATTTTGCTGACTACAATCTGCTTTTGATAAATGGTGCTTCATTTGCTGCTCTATATTGTCTTTCCAGAAAATTATGGTTATTTTGCTCATGATATCAGACGTTCTGTTCGTGAAGCTGCTCTATCAAAGCCATTGAGCAACACGGAGAGTCCTCAGGACGATAGTAGTGATGATGGTTCAGAGCACTTTTTCATTCCCCTGTCATCAGGTACTTCGAGGAAGGATGTGGGTGCTGTGGGAAATCGAAGAAAACAAAAAATAGTTATATCATCATCACAGACAAAGTTACCCAAGAGCACAAGTGATCAGTACTTCAATTCTGACAGCCCAATTCATACACCTTCAGTCCTGTCAGGTAAACGGAATGGCCATGGTGATTCAAGCAGTGCTGGAAACTTTTTTGATCCAGTCAGTAGTAGTCAATCATTTATGACAGATGATGCTCTTGATCAATTATTCTCTCCACCACTTCTGTTGGAGTCTTCATTATTTCACGACGCATACGAGGACTTGCTTGGTAAGTCTTTTCAAACTTCTTAAAGTAATTATGTCTGTCATGTAACTATATGCATACTACTATTGGTAAGTCTTTTCAAACTGCTTAAAGTGATTATGTCTATCATGTCACTATACGCATACTACTACTTTGTGAGTTTTTGTGCTGTCTGAATTGATCGGTCTTTAGTATCTGTCAAATACTTAAGATCTAAACAAGAGACACTCACGGATAAGATTTGCTGCACCCTTCTCTATTTTTTAGGCTAACAAGCACAAAGCTTCACACTAACTGATATGTATCTGTTTTGCAGCACCATTATCAGAAACTGATGCAGCTTTAATGGAACATTAGGCTTCACATGTACACTATGCAATACTTTAACCACTGCCTGAAGCTTCAGCGCTTAACTGCAGCCTAGAGGCACGGATGGTGGGCATATACAGGGTGAATTCTTGGGAATTATTTTGCTGGTTGAGTTGCATGCCAGTTGCCACTAGCTCGTGAGAGGATGCCTCTGCCTCTGAAGGTGGACGATTCTATTTGGAGAGAGAAGGGCGTATAGAGGTGATATAGATGTCTGGGATGGTGTGACGTACCAACTACCAGTGTGCACAGTAAGAAAATGCTAGATCTTGTGTATTTAGTATACAGCATCTGTATTTGTATTGTAGTAATTTTATCCACTTATTCAAGTACCTGTTTTGATGCCATTGTGCCAATTGTTATGCTGAGTGTTCCTCCATATATTTAGGACTGTCAGGTTATTAGCATTTGCTGGTCTGTGGAAGTTGTTTTCTTGTTGTTGAAGGAACTCTGCTAGTACCAGAGGATTGAAATCAAGAGTAGCAAGGGTAGTGTACATATGCGCTCCTTCAAATCTTGGGAAGTTTGTTTCCTTACTGTTTTTTTTTTGTTGTTAAGAGGTTATTCGTGGGGAGTATTCATGTTGAGTTTGTTTTGTAGAATGCAAACTTCTGGTAATGCAAATGCAACGTGTCGGTGACATGGCTGCATAACATGCGGCCGTCCATTCTGGTGTTCCTGTCATTAATATCTTGCGGCTGACGGTCCAATTATGAGTCGTTTTTCATTAATAGTTCACCGCTGACGATCAGATTTTATCTCACATGTCATGACGAATAATATATCTTTCCTGACTGTTTCTGATAGTGTAATTTGCGGCTGACATCTGTTTCTGACGGTGTAATTTGCAATTGACATCTGATCTTGTCCGTCGTTCTATTTTCTAAATACTGATGTTCATATTTTCTTTAAACATCACTAGTTATGATTTTTGAATTAAAAAATTCAATATTCATCATTTAAAAACATTCATTTTTAGAATTTGTATCCGCATTGTACATACCCATCCTAAAATGTACAAAAAAACAGAGAAAATAGCAATTTGCAACATAACTGCTTACATCCATAAATTCAATCTGTAGCTTAACAATGGTTTTCATTTTCATGTGGCAAATTGTTCAACTCCAAAGAAAGGCAAAAGGAAAGTTTTAAGCACCAGAACTTGAAATTGATCATCTACCTTCAGTCTTGCGAGGAGCTTTCACGTAGAAGAGAGGCTTCGTATCCCTCCGATCTAAATTAATTGACTCAGTTTTGTATGGATGTGAATGTATCTAGACATGTTTTAGCTCTAGATACATGCGTATATAGAAAAAGTTGAGTCAATTAATTTGAATTTAGGGAAGTAATATTTTATCTACAGTTAACAAGATTCACATTTAATAAACATTATCATGCATGTATAGTATACACATGTGTTCAAGACAGTTTAACGTTAACAAAAAAAAAGCTAACCAAGGGATATAAGTATCGTAAAATATATTCCCTCCATAGTAGAGAATAGTGAAGATTCAATAAAAAAGCGACGATCCATGCCAAGCTTATTCGAACCCACATTACAAAATGCATAAAACACATAATTGAGTTAAAACATTATCAACATGTGACACTATATATCTAACGGAGTACATTGATTTAGCATATATGGAGACCTAGTATACACATGGAATAAATCTAAATATTTTTTTTGGGGCACCATTGATAAGGGCTGAGACCTAGGGGAGGCCCGATCTTCACGGATTTGGGTGAAATTCGTGGAGGAGGTGGTAGAACACGAAGAACACGAAGGGGATCGAAGATACAAACTCTCACACACACAAATCGGTTTGTCCTCATTGGCCCGAAACACCAACTCGATAGAAGTTGCAGGAAAAGACCTTTCGGTAGAAGTCCCGCAAAAAGATCGACGAATCGAATCCAAGAGATCTAGAAGGGTGAAAAGATCAAGGTTGATAGAAATGCAAGCAAAAGATCCAAAGGTAGAAGTGCAAGCAAAAGACCAACAATTGATAGAAGTCACCAAAGAGATCACAAGGATTCAACAAGGAGATCGGGTGGTACAAGATCTAGGATCTATGGTAGGGGTTCCCACATGGGGGCAAGAACAAGGCCCACGTTCTTTCTCAAATCAAGTCTAATCCCAGATCTGAGCCAACAAGGCTATTTATAGTGGGTGGGGCGAAGGGATAAGTTACATGCTGAATCGGGCAGTTTTGGCTGAAAGTCGTATCAGCGAAAGTTCCGGTCGGGGCGGTAATTCCGGCCAACTTCCGGTCTTCTTCCGGAAATGACCGTTTTGCTTGCAGTAAGATCCCGGGGGCTTTGAGCTTGTTTTCGGAACTTGGGCGGAAGTACCGGCAGGCGGAAGTTCCGGTCCCTCGGGGCGGAAGTTCCGTCTGGATCCCCTTCACCGAGACTTTTCTCATTTCTGGACATCATCTGGGAGGCATCTGGGCGGAAGTTCCGGTCCTGGAGGGCGGTACTTCCGGCTGGAGCTCTGGAGCTCCATCTTCTTCATCTTCAGCTTCCTCTGCATTGGCTGGGCCACCATGTCTTGCGTCTTGTTCAATGTACCTGATTGAACACAAGGTATTCGCATGAAGTAGCATGCTATCCAATGAGGTATCAAATGTATGCGTGGAAATGAGCGAATTGACCTCTTGGTGTATGGCTTTGGCCCGAGCTCGTGTCATTGGGCCGCGAGGAGGGCTTGTCGGTCTTGATGTAGTGTCGTCCTTGGGTGGGGCTACATCATCTCCCCCCCTTGGGAAAGAGTCGTCCTCGACTCTAGTTCCTCCTCATGTCCTTGATAGGGTGAGAGGTCTGAGATGTTGAATGTGTTGCTCACCAAGTAATTTGATGTTGGTATGTCGATGACGTAGGCGTTGTTGTTGATGCGCTTGAGGACCTTAAAGGGACCATCTCCTCTTGGCTTTAGCTTGGAGTTGCGTTCATGAGGGAACCTTTCCTTCCGTAGGTTTAGCTTTCAAGGGCCTGGGGAGAAACTAGAATTTAGGGCCCTCAACGCACAAAGGCGCGCTAAAAAAATACTTGCGGCGCCTATTTTTGTTGTTTTGCGCCGCTTACTGAATTACTTGACTACACGCCCAAAGATATCACGAAGGCATGTCGGCGTGGGGGACTTGGAGCAGTGCGCTTTGGAGGTGTGGGGGTTGGTGTGCGCGCGCCCTCTTTTTATCCTGCGCTAGACCTAGCACGGTGCTCTATTTTCGGGCGCTTGTTGGAGATGCTTTTAGTATATACATTTCAAGTATGCATGTAAAAATTGCTACAAATAATGACTTAAAATGTACCGATACCAATATTTGTATAACAAGATAAGAAAGTTGTAACTGAAATCAGGAGCATATAACATCTGAAATTCAGAGATTGATTCTTTGAGGTCGTAAGATCGTATCTCCTGCCGTAGTGCCGGCGGCTGCCGTGGGCGATTTGGCCGGGCAAAGGAATTAGAGGCGCAGCGATGGAAGCATTCCTGATCGGACTGCAACATGTACTTTCGGGCTCTCGGCGCAGGGCATCGCTAATCGGATCTGCAATCGAATCCAATAGGTAATGCATTGGTGGAGACCGGGACACTTGATCTGCTGCTAGACTGCTCCTCTGCGGACGCGAAAAAGAAGGCCTGCTTGAGTTTTCCTACGCTGGTAGCCTCGGAAAGAGTCCAAGATGCGATAGGCCTAGTAGTATACAAAGGATATACCTACCGAGGGCCCTTGATTTTCTTGGGCCCAGGGCGGCCGCCCCTCTCACCCCCTAGGGCCGGGCCTAGGTGTATCCAAACGAGGTCTCCTTCTTCGAATATTCTTTCCTTCTTCTTGGCGTTGAGGCGGGTAGCTTGGCGAAATACATGCTCCTGTATGGTTGCTCTTGTGTCTTCATGTAGCTTCTTCATGGTGGAGGCACGCTTGTCGAAGTCCATGTTCGTTCTCTCATGAAGAGGTAGTGGGAGGATGTCGAGTGCCGTGGAAGGTTCGAAACCATAGGCGATCATGGATGAACTCCTTGAAGTTGTGGAGTGCTTGGCTCGATTGTAGGCGAACTCTGTGTGGGGAGGCACTCTTCCCATGACTTCAAATTTTTCTTCACAAGCGTGCGTAGGAGCGTTGAGAGGTTTCGATTCACCACTTCCGTTTGTCCATCCGTTTGCGGATGCGAGGATGATGAAAACAAGAGCTTGACTCCAAACTTTGCCATGAGCGACTTCCATAGATAACTCATAAACTTGATGTCTCGATCCGACACAATACTTGCCGGTATTCCATGTAGGCGAACGACTTCTCTGAAAAACATGGAGGCAATGTGTGAAGCATCATCGGTCTTATGGCATGATATGAAATGAGCCATTTTAGAGAACCTATCCACTACCACAAATATTGAGTCATGACCATGTTTTGTTCTTGGCAAGCCTAGTACAAAGTCCATGCTTATATCCGACCAAGGAGCATATGGAGTGGGTAAAGGTGTGTAAAGACCGTAAGGGTTGGTGGTAGACTTAGCTTGTAAGCATGTTGTGCAACGGTTGCATAGGCGCTCCACATCTCTCTTCATTCTCGGCCAATAGTAATGGGTAGATAGCATGGAGAGCGTCTTGTCGCGTCCAAAGTGTCCCATGAGACCACCTCCATGTGACTCTTGCAAAAGCAACTTACGAAGAGAAGACTCGGGCATACAAAGTTTGTTAGCTTTAAACAAGTAGCCATCATGCAAAAAGAAATCATCAAATCCTCTTTCAACGGAACACTTTGCAAATATGAGTCCAAAAAAAATGTCGGAGGTGTAAAGTTCTTTGATTCCTCAAGACCCAAAACATGAAAGTCCAAGCGAGTGAGCAAAAGATTGATTGGTGGAGTCCTTATGCAAGATGGAAAACCCGTGGCATACTATAGCGAGAAGTTGGATGACGCACGCCTCAACTATCCTATATATGACAAGGAACTCTATGCTTTGGTTCGTGTCCTTGAAATTTGGCAACACTACCTTTGGCCAAAAGAGTTTGTCATCCATTCTGATCATGAATCCTTGAAGTATTTGAAAAGCCAAACTAATTTGAACAAAAGGCATGCTAAGTGGGTTGAGTTTATTGAGTCCTTCCCTTATGTTATCAAATACAAAAAGGGAAAGGAAAATGTGGTCGCGGATGCTCTTTCCCGCAAGATACCGAGTCCACTCACATCACACTCAATCTCAAAAGTTTTTGCAAAGTTTGGAAGAACGAGAAGTGGTGCCTCGGTAAGTCGTTTGTTCAATTCATCAAAAGCATTTTGTTGGGCCTTGCCCCACACAAATGGAACATTCTTTTTAGTAAGCTCATTCAAAGGGCAAGCAATGGTGCTAAAATATTTCACAAAGCATCGATAGAAGCCGGCAAGTCCATGGAAACTTCGAACTTGACCAACGGTGGTAGGCGTAGGCCAATTGTGAATGGCCTCAACCTTCGAAGAGTCCACTTGAATTCCATTGGAGGAAACAATGAAACCAAGAAAAACCAACTTGTTTTGTGCAAAGGTGCATTTAGGAAGGTTTGCATAGAGCCTCTCATTGCGTAAGATGCATAAAACTTCTCTCACATGTCCAACATGTTCCTTGAGATTTTTGCTATAAATGAGAATATCATTGAAATAGACAACCACACTCTTGCCAATGAGAGGTCTCAAGATATGGTTCATGAGACGCATAAAAGTTGAAGGAGCATTGGATAGACCAAACGGCATGACAAGCCATTCATAGAGACCAAGTTTGGTCTTGAAGGCCGTCTTCCATTCGTCACCAGCGGCCATGCGGATTTGGTGGTAGCCACTACACAAATCAATTTTCGAGCAAATAGTGGCACCACACAACTCATCAAGCATGTCATCTAAACGCGGAATGGGATGGGGATATCGAACGGTAATGGCATTGATAGGACGACAATCCAAACACATTCTTTGCGAATCATCCGGTTTATGCACAAGTATGACCGGAACCGCACAAGGGCTTAAGCTTTCACGAACATACCCTTTTTCGAGGAGATCTTGAATTTGTCGTTGAATGTCCTTTGTGTCTTCGGGGTTGGTGCGGTAGGCGGCGCGGTTTGGTAGAGGGGCGCCGGGTATGAGGGCGATGCGGTGCTCAATTCCTCTAAGCGGTGGTAGCCCATGATGGAGCTTGTCGGGGAAGACATCTTGGAACTCCTTCAAAAGAGACGACAAAGACGAAGGAAGTGTTGTTAAGTTGTTAGTTTCCGAGGGTGGCCCCTTGCAAATGAGCACATAGTGCAATTTGGTGGATGGGTTGTGGTGCACTTCTCTCATCTCACTCTTGGTGGCTATGAGAACACTCTCATCTCGCTCACATATGTCTTGTGGCGCTCACTCTCTTTTTGGTGGATCACTCTCTCACCTCTCATCTCACTATTGATAGTAGCTTCCATAGCCCTCGCTAAAGCCTTTGCATTGTCCGCAATTACTTGGCTAGGAGTCATTGGGCGTAGGATGTAGGACTTGTCGTCGACCTTGAAGCTATAGGCATTTGTGTAACCATCATGGTTTGCTTTCTTGTCAAAGTGCCAAGGAAGACCAAGTAGCATGTGGCACACCATCATAGGTACTACATCACACTCAACGGTGTCATCATAGGCGCCTATCTTGAAGGATATTGTGATGGTGTGTTGGATCTTCACATTTCCGTTGTCACTTAGCCATTGCACATGGTATGGATGGGGGTGTTTCCAGAGCGGGAGGTTGAGCTTGGAACATAGTTCGGTGCTTGCAAGGTTGTGGCAACTACCTCCATCGACGATGACCTTGATGGATTTGCCATTGATTCCGGCTCTTGTTTGGAAGATGTTGCATCTTTGGTCTTCATTGGGGATTGAATGGGTTGTCAAGACTTTGGTCACAACAAGTGATGGGCTTGCATCATGCACACATAGGATTTCCTCTTGATCTTCCAATGCCTCATCTTCAAGATTGGTTACGGCTTGCACTAGGGCTTCATATTCTGAAAGTGCATGGAGCCCCCATGTGTGGTTTTGGTAATTAATGAAAATCCCTATGGACTAATGTTTGCATTGAGTTATAATTGTAGGAGTTGTCCATAGGCAATGCTTGGACCATTGGCTTCAAGGTTGCAAATAAGAAGAAATAAAGTGCAAGTTCAAGATGAGTCAGCTCGAAGAGATCATTTGCTTGAAGCTTTCCATTTATGTGGTGTTCATGGATATGTGAATATGCACCAAAGAAGAGCTCCTGTAGTGGAGTGTGGGGGAGCAATCCAAAAGACTTCATCAAGCAAGCACAATCAAGAAAGGCGTTCCATCTTGTTGCGGTCAAGATCGTCATCATCAATCTCAAGTGGAATGCGCAAGGTTAAGGTTTGGTCTTGATAGGGTTTCTTTCTTACCGGTCTCGTGGTTTAGTTAGGAGAGCGGGTTATAGGTTAGTTGCCGCACTATCAAGGGGCTCTCGATTGAGTTACTCGGTCGTATCACTTGAAGAGAGGTCAAACCTTTGCATCCTTGCATCACCTTTCTTGCTTGTTATTCGGATCTTATCCATATGGTGTTTTAGAGCTTGTGCTTATTCTCATTACAAGCTCTAGTTCATCGAAAACGGATTCCACATGAAATACTTGTTGCGTTTTCGATATTGGAGTTTTTCCTGCTTCTTTGTATTGAGAGGTTTCACCTCTAAATTCATGGAAAAATCTATCCCACATGTTATTAATATTTTATCTCTTTGTGGGCTAGCTCTTGTCATCCTATTTCTAACTAAATTGGTTTCACCTAAATCCGAGTTTTCTAACTCAAGTTGTTGCAATTTCCTTATTGGAGGTGTTACCGGTTTAGCTCTTATAGATAGGTTAAACCTTTCCCCATTTTATATTATTCTCCATGGTTGGACTATGATGGTTCTCTGAATGATCTTGTAGATCTCTTTCTTGTGATTCTAACGAGCCCAAGGTCACCAAAATCGGAGTTCGTATGTGAAAATGGCGACGTTTTTGGTGTGCGCTGCGCTGCCGGCCGAACTGGTCCGGCCACAGGCCAAACTCAGTCCGGCTAGATTACTGCGAGCACGAAAATTGTGCCCGGAATGGTCCGAACTTGGTCGGACGAGTTCGGCTAGCCGGTTGGTCCGGCCAAACCCGGAAGGTCTGGCTGGGGGGTGTTTTTGGGTGCGTTTTCAACGGTTAGATTCCATTTTAGAGGCCATATATAACCCCCTTCTTCCCCATTGAGTTGGTTGCCTTTTCTACTCTCTCTCTACTCCATTGTTGACCTTGAGAAGCTTCCTCTCCATCTAACCCCTCCATGATTCTTGCTCATATTTGAGGAAAAGATAGAAGAGATCTAGATCTACATCTTGACCAAACAAATTCCTCTCTTTGTGAGGGAAATTCACTAGATCTAGATCTAGATCTAGGAGAAATTTGGTGTTCCTCCTCCTATTTGTTCTTCCTCTCTTAATCCCCTAATAGCTTGTGTAGCTTTTTTGGGGGAGAATTACTTGAGCATCTTTGTGGTGTTCTAGTCATTGCATTTGGTGCATCGGTTTGACTTCTCCGCGGTGATACGTGGAGGTGAAAGTTCGTGAGATATTCACTTCGGGAGCTTGTCCCTCTTGGGTCTTTGGACGCTAGATGGCTTAGTGGTCTTTGTGGTCTTTGTAGTGTTCTTGGGGACTCAAATTAAGTTGTTGAGATTCTTCAAGGGCAAGGCCTTTGTGGCGATTTATTGGGAGCCTCCAATTAAGTTGTGGAGATAGCCCCAAGCTTTGTGCGGGTTCGGTGACCACCCTAAGGTTCCATGGTGGATCGAGGACATCCCTTTTGGTGGAAATTCTCGAGGAGAATACATTGGCCCTCGTGCGTTTGGAGTGACTTGTCCTCCACACCGCTCCAACGGAGAGTAGCACTCGCAAGAGTGTGAACTTTGGGATACATCATTGTCTCCGCATCACTTCGGTTATTCCTATACCTGAGCTCTTTACTTATGCACTTTACTTTGTGATAGCCTTTGTGCTTGAAGTTATATATCTTGGTATCACATAGTTGCTTGAATTTCTTAGCATAAGCCGTTGGTGCACATACGTGAACCCTAGTTATATAGGTTTTGTGCTTGACAAATTAAATGCTAGTTTTATTCCGCATTTTTTAAGCCATATTCGTAAAAGTTTTAAACCGTCTATTCACCCCCTCTAGGAGGCATCCATGTCCTTTCAATTGGTATCAGAGCCCGATCTCTCACTATAGGATTTACCGCCGTGAGAGTAAGGATGTCGGCTAGAGATTTAGTGCATGATCACAATTTTATATTCGATGGCACAAATTATGATGTTTGGAAAATTCGCATGCTTAGTCATTTTCGGGCCATTGACCCTCATATGGAGCGAATTGTAGATATAGGTTTTTCTCCTCCGATGGATTCCCAAAATCTATCTTTAGAGGATGAGAAAAATTTATATCTCAATGCTCAAGCATCTAATGTGCTTGTTCATGCTTTGAGCAATGTAGATAGTCTTGCAATCTTGCCTCTCCGGAGCGCTCATGATTTATGGAGAAAGTTTCAAGAAAAATATGATGCGTCCAACATTATTGAGGATGATTGTATCCCCTCCACTTCCGGCCGTGATGAACTTTCATCCACTTCAACATTGTGTTGCAAGACACAAGGAAATGCCAAGGTGAGTGGGGATGACCATTGCAATGTTGACGGTGAGCCTATTCTTGATGATCCTCCATCTCTATCTTATTGCAATGCTTCATCTTTGGACTTTAACATATCTTGCACTATAAATGATTTACATGCTTGTGTTGATAGTCCTTGCATTTCATGTGTTAATTGCTTATCCACATTCCATGGTGATATGCTAACACCGAAGCAAATGCCAGTTCGGCTCCAGCAAGAAGTTCTCTGCGTATTAAAGACTGAATTCTGGTAGGATTCTTGAATCGAGTCAACAAAGCTGACAGAGTTTCGGGAGCTGGATCCAAAGGGAAAATGGTCCTCCACACCATGGTCAGATGAGCATGATACTTATCAAAGTAATAATGTACCTTCTCAACCCGGTACTCGAAATTCGCCACAATTACGGCCTTCGATCTATTTGACCATAATGCGCACTTCGGGTGTGACATATCGGTTATTGCATCAATCTTCTCATGGACTCGCGTGTTTTCCTCCGATTCGTTGAAAGCAACGACTTTTGAAGATGAAGAAAAAAGCAAGTCAGGAGAAGATTCTTTCGAAATAAAAATATAAAAAACAAAAGGGTGTTGATTGCTTACAGCTTAGGCTCTCAGTAGCCACACGCAGACGATCCAGAGCATGTTGTTCGACTGCTGTGGCAAGTTCATTCTTCTTCTTCACCAATCCAGCCATGGCATGGAGACCAACCATATCTTTATCTAGTTGAGAAATTTGATTACGCAGTCGATGCACAAGTTCAGACTCATCGACAGCGGCAGAGTTCAAAGAACTTTTGGCTCGAGAAGAAGTCGAAGGTATCCGCATCAAGTTATTTAATATACACTCTCAGAAAATCAGCAAAGGGAAATTATCAAGTGCAGGAAACTCCCATCGGGAGCTATCAAAAACTTTTCATTCAATAAAAAGTTGAGTGATGACAACAGAGCCGGCTTAATTCATTATAGAACAAAGGACGAGATAAATATGAGTGGACTCAGGACGCATGAGTTTGCGTAGACGGGCTTGGCATAGTCTCGGAAGCAACCTTCTTCTTGTCTTCGTCGACTAGCTTGAGGAGACGACTTGCGCATAGTTGTGCTGATTCATTAAAAGGGACAAGATCGACAGGAGAACCATCTGCATCTGTTGGTAACGCTCTCGATAGTTGCTCCAATTCAGATTCAAGTCCATGCCCCATCAAGAGTTGAAAAGAAAGAACCGCTCCATAGAGGCGAGAGCGACGCTTTAGTACCTCGATAGCACTGCTGGAGTCGACGAAGAAGGTGTTCGCCAGCTCTCCAAGAGTCTTGTTCTGGTCTAGCCTGGGAAACATCAGCGAGAATAGCTTCGACAAAGCTCCCTTGGCCTTCTTCAGAAGTTCTTGGATATGCTCACTGGATTCAACAGCGAAAGAAAGGGCATCCGACATGGAATCCACCCTAAGCTTGTTCGTACGATCGACGGGCATGTCTGCAGTGCCGAAAATATCATGGAAGATAATTCATTACGACGACAAAATATCCTAAGAAAAGAAGAAATAAAGCATGAAGAAACCTTACTTAACAAGCTTTCGATGGATTTGCGAAGAGCGCCCTCTTTCTTGTCTGCTTCGGCATAAGCCTTGAGCTTCGACTCCTGGTCCTCCTTCATTTTCCTCTTCAGCTTCCTCAGCTCTTCCTTTAGGCTCGCATTTTCATTCCGAGCTTCGGCTGTCAGCATGTTTGCTTCTTGCACTTAATCAGCTGAAGATTTGGCAACATTGCGGAGCTGAGCGTTCTCTGCTTCTAATCGAACGAACTGATCAGCAAAGTCCACCACGATGTCGGCTGCGGCGTGAATTGGCTTCAACAAGAGAATTAGAGGATTATGTCAGAATATACAACGAACATATCTTAACCTATACTCGGCTCTGCCCAAGCCAACTATTGGCTCGGGGGCTGCTGGGTACTGATTATTAAAAGGAGAAACACTTACATGATCATTCGACGATGGAGGAATGGAGGCGCTTGCTCAAGGAGCAACTGAAGAAGCTTTGACCTTGGCTACAACTTTCCTTGGCGGGAAATATACCACATAATTCAATTTTAGAAATATTGTCAAATTGCATTTGGAGGGTTTGCTTCTTGCTGAGTGTAATTATTGGAGAAAAAGATGTACAATAAGATGGATTAAAATGGATGAAGATAACACAAATTTTTTCCATGCAATGGCAACTGCCAGGAATAGAAGAAATAATATCTCAATGTTGAAAGCTGAAGATGGATTTGTGGTGTCAGATCATCAAGGTATGGCTGGAATGTTATGGAGTTGCTACAAAATAGAATGGGTCAGTTTGAAGGAATAGACATGCAATTTGATCTGAATAGACTATTCAAAAAAGTAGAGGGTTTGGATGAACTTACACTGCCTTTTCTCAAAGAAGAGATGGATTTAGTAATTAAGGAAATGCCTCCTGATAAAGCACCAGGGCCTGATGGTTTTAATGGCTTGTTCCTTAAAAAATGTTGGTCAACTATTAAAGAGGATTTCTATAAACTTGCAGCAGATTTTCATGATGGAAAGATCAATTTGCAGATATTAATGGCTCATATATTACTTTGGTCCCTAAAGTGCACAACCCTTAGGATGTGAATGATTTCAGGCCTATATCACTCACTAATGTTTGTCTTAAATTTTTGACTAAACTAGCAGCAAATAGATTGCAAGGAAAGATTTTGAGGTGTATTCATAAAAACCAGTATGGATTTCTCAAAGCAAGGTCAATTCAAGATTGTGTTGCATGGGCTTTTGAATATCTGTATTTATGTCATAACTCTAAAAAACCCATCATTATTCTCAAATTGGATTTTGACAAGGCTTTTGACACTATAGAGCATGATGCTATTTTGCAAATTATGGAGAGTATGGGCTTTAATGAGCTGTGGTTAACATGGATTAGGAATATCATGTCTTCTGGCACTTCATCCATTTTATTAAATGGAGTTCCAAGAGAGGGGTAAGGCACGGTGATCCCTTGTCTCCACTACTGTATGTGTTGGCTTCAAAATTATTGCAAGTGGTAGTAAATGATTAAATGCATCAATGGCACATCACACCCCCAATTTTGACACAGGATCCAGATTTCCCTATATTGCAGTATGCAGATGACACCTTGCTAATTATGCCTGCGGATATGAATCAATTATTAGCTCTCAAGGATTTTCTGCATAAATTTTCTTTATCCACTGGATTAAAGGTGACCTTCCATAAGTCAAATATTATTCCAATTAATGTGGAGGACAATCTGGTGCAAGATTTATCTGCTGCTATTGGTTGTCAGGTGGCATCTCTGCCTTTTACATATTTGGGCTTGCCTCTTGGCACAACTAGGCCAAGAATTCAAGATCTTACTCTTGTGGTCACAAGGTTGGAAAGGAGGTTGTGCTCTATTTCCAGTTTTTTATCACAAGGGGCCAGGCTTCAACTAGTACAGTCTGCACTGTCCTCTATGCCTATTTTTTTTCCTGTGCTCTTTGCCAATTCCACCTGGGATTACAAATCAGTTTGATAGGATTTTGAGGCAATGTCTGTGGAGGGATAACATTGACACACCCAAGAAATCTCTGGCAGCTTGGGACATGTTGTGTAAGCCCAAGGATAAAGGGGGAGTATGTATTATTAATTTCAAAAAACAGAATAGAGCTTTGCTTATGAAATATCTGGATAAATTCTATAACAGAGCTCATATTCCTTGGGTCAGCTTGGTTTGGTCTGAATATTATGAGGATAAGGTTCTACATGCAGAGAAACTATGTGGTTCTTTCTGGTGGAGAGATATTATGAAGCTTGTGGATGATTACAGACAGGTTTCCAGAATAAAACCAGGGGATGGCAAAACAATTCTTTTCTGGTCTGATAATTGGTTCTTTGCGGGTTCTCCACAACCCTTAGCACAAAGGTTTCCTCGGCTGTACTCTTATGTGCTTAATCCAAATCTATCTGCTGCAGAGGTCTATGAAGAGAATGATATGGTTACTCTGTTCCATCATCCGATGTCAGTTCAAGCTTTTGAGGAATTGCAGATTTTACGTGGACATATGAGAATGTTACCCCTTTCTCTGGACCAGGACTGCTGGGACTATAGCTGGGGAACTTCTTTTTAAGCTACTCTGTACTACCGTCATTTGCATGAGGGAATTCAAACTCTGGTAGTATCTAAATGGATTTGGAAGTCTTGCTATACAATGAAAATAAAGTTTTTTTGCCTGGCTCTTACTTAGTGACAGATTAAACACAAGAGATATGTTGCATAGAAGGCATTGGAAAGTTACAGAAGAAAAGCATTGTGTATTATGTCCATGGAGGTTACATGAAGATAGACTACATTTGTTTTTCCAGTGCAACTTTAGTCAGAGAATTTGATCTTATTTGCAGATAGATTGGTCCCTCAGTCAAGATTTGCAAACAGCTCTTTATTTGGCCAGAACAGATTTTAACAAACCTTTCTTCATGGAGGTTGTCATGTTGGCTTGTTGGAGCATTTGGAAGCAGAGGAATGGCAGCATTTTGAGGGGGAAACTCCAACATTTAGAGGATGGAAGAGAGTCTTTTTACATGATATATCCATGCTTGGGCATAGGATTAAGAGGAAACATCATGACCACCTTATGGCCTGGATAGGCAGCCTCTTATAGTCTTTGTATGATCTTGCCTTAGTTTGTATATATTAGGTTTTCTTTCTTTCTTTTGGCTCTCTTGTATGTATGTAACTTCTGTTTTTAATAAAGCTTTGTTGTAGGGCTTTTGCCTTATAGTCTTATGGTCAAAAAACTTTCCTTGGCGGGAGAGGAGCAGTAGGTTCATCTTCGGCAGATAAGGGCGTTGACTCCTTCATTGACTCCGGATTATCAGAGTTCATCTTTTTCTTCTTCAGAGGAGGAGCATCGACATCTTCACCAGAACTATTCGAAGAAAATATGGACTATCATGAGGCGAAGGTTATCGGGAAGTATGAGAAAGAAACGCAAGGAAAAAGAAACTTACGAAAGTGACATCAAATCTTCTTCTTCGGTGAAGAATCCTGACAATCTCTTCGGTGCTGGAGGAGCCGAGGCCTCACAAGAAGGCGCAGGAGAAGGACTTACATTAGCATCATCGTCATTGCGTCCACTAGGACTCGACTCCGTTGTTGCCATCAGATCTTCATTTATCCTCCCGCGACGCCTGGAGGCGAGGAGTGCGTCATCTTCAGGAACTTCATCACCCGAAGCATTGCTATCTTCAATCGCATCAGGATTATCTTCGGTCTCTTCAGAAGCATCATCGTCTTCGGGAGCTGCTCCACTTTCGGGTGTTGGAGGGTAGCACTGGGCGATGGTAGAAGGCTGTCGAAGACAAAAAAGCATTAAATTCAAGTACAAAAGATGACATCGATTGTGAAGCAATTAAGTAAATACCTTGGAAGGGAGGCGGTTGAGGCTGAAGGGAGGATGAGTCGAAGTCATGGCTATGACGTCCTTCTGGCTGAAGCAAGTCAAGCACCTCACTTCGTCCCGAAGTTCGCTCTCCATGAAATCGGCTGCATTGATCCGAGTTTGGTCGTCGGGGCCAGTATATTTCCAAAGTGGATGGCTCCTCGACATCACCGGCTGCACCCGACGCTGCAGAAACAACGCAACAACTTTGGTTCCACTCATTGTTTGACCTCCTGCATTCTTCAGATCTAAGATCTTTTCGTACAGTTGGTCGGCCACCTCGCTCTCTTCGGCAGTCAAAGTGTTTTGCCAAGATTTCTTTGACACTGCCTCGAGGACGTCTTCGAATGGCGGCAGGTTGGAGCGGTGGCCTGATGCTGGGCGGTCCCTGATGCGTGCAATTGACACACGTCCGTTGGGAACCCCAAGAGGAAGGTGTGATGCGTACAGTAGCAAGTTTTCCCTCAGAAAGAAACCAAGGTTTATCGAACCAGTAGGAGTCAAGGATCACGTGAAGGTCGTTGGTGACGGAGTGTAGTGCGGCGCAACACCGGGGATTCTGGCGCCAACGTGGAACCTGCACAACACAATCAAAGTACTTTGCCCCAACGTAACAATGAGGTTGTCAATCTCACCGGCTTGCTGAAAACAAAGGATTAACCGTATAGTGTGGAAGATGATGTTTGCTTGCGAAGAACAGTAAAGAACAATTGCAGTAGATTGTATTTCAGATGTAAAGAATGGACCGGGGTCCACAGTTCACTAGTGGTGTCTCTCCCATAAGATAAATAGCATGTTGGGTGAACAAATTACGGTTGGGCAATTGACAAATAAAGAAGGCATAACAATGCACATACATATATCATGATGAGTACTATGAGATTTAATCGGGGCATTACGACAAAGTACATAGACCGCTATCCAGCATGCATCTATGCCTAAAAAGTCCACTTTCGAGGTTATCATCCGAACCCCTTCCGGTATTAAGTTGCAAGCAACGAGACAATTGCATTAAGTATGGTGCGTAATGTAATCAACACAAATATCCTTAGACAAAGCATCGATGTTTTATCCCTAGTGGCAACAGCACATCCACAACCTTAGAACTTTCTGTCACTGTCCCAGATTTAATGGAGGCATGAACCCACTATCGAGCAGAAATACTCCCTCTTGGAGTTACAAGTATCAACTTGGCCAGAGCCTCTACTAGCAACGGAGAGCATGCAAGAACATAAACAACATATATGATAGATTGATAATCAACTTCACATAGTATTCAATATTCATCGGATCCCAACAAACACAACATGTAGCATTACAAATAGACGATCTTGATCATGATAGGCAGCTCACAAGATCTAACATGATAGCACAATGAGGAGAAGACAACCATCTAGCTACTGCTATGGACCCATAGTCCGGGGTGAACTACTCACACATCGATCCGGAGGCGATCATGGCGATGAAGAGCCCTCCGGAGATGATTCCCCTCTCGGCAGGGTACCGGAGGCGATCTCCGAATCCCCGAGATGGGATTGGCGGCGGCTGCGTCTCTGGAAGGTTTTCCGTATCGTGGCTCTCGGTACAGAGGGTTTCGCGACGGAGGCTTTAAGTAGGCGGAAGGGCGGAGTCGGAGGAGTCACGGGGGCCCCACACGCTAGGGCCGCGTGGGCCCCCCTTAGGCCGCGCCGCCCTAGTGTGGCGGTGCCCCGTGGCCCCACTTCGTTTCTCCTCGGTATTCGGAAGCTTCGTGGAAAAATAGGCCTCGGGAGTTGATTTCGTCCAATCCGAGAATATTTCCTTACTAGGATTTTCGAAACCAAAACAGCAGAAACAAGAATCGGCTCTTCGGCATCTCGTCAATAGGTTAGTGCCGGAAAATGCATAGCCAGTTGCTGTTTTCTGCTGTTTTTGGTTTCAGAAATCCTAGTAAGGAAATATTCTCGGAATTTGACGAAATCAACGCCAGGGGCCTATTTTTCCACGAAGCTTCCAGAAGACCGGAGGGGAGACGAAGTGGGGCCACGGGGCGCCGCCACACTAGGGCGGCGCGGCCTAGAGGCGGCCCGCGCGGCCCTAGCGTGTGGGGCCCCCGTGACTCTCCCGACTCCGCCCTTCCGCCTACTTAAAGCCTCCGTCGCGAAACCCCCAGTACCGAGAGCCACGATACGGAAAACCTTCCGCAGACGCCGCCGCCGCCAATCCCATCTCGGGGATTCAGAGATCGCCTCCGCACCCTGCCGGAGAGGGGAATCATCTCCCGGAGGTCTCTTCATCGCCATGATCGCCTCCGGATCGATGTGTGAGTAGTTCACCCCTGGACTATGGGTCCATAGCAGTAGCTAGATGGTCGTCTTCTCCTCATTGTGCTATCATGTTCGATCTTGTGAGCTGCCTATCATGATCAAGATCGTCTATTTGTAATCCTTCATGTTGTGTTTGTTGGGATCCGATGGATATTGAATACTATGTCAAGTTGATTATCAATCTATCATATATGTTGTTTATGTTCTTGCATGCTCTCCGTTGCTAGTAGAGGCTCTGGCCAAGTTGATACTTGTGACTCCAAGAGGGAGTATTTATGCTCGATAGTGGGTTCATGCCTCCATTAAATCTGGGACAGTGACGTAAAGTTCTAAGGTTGTGGATGTGTCGTTGCCACTAGGGATAAAACATCGATGCTTTGTCTAAGGATATTTGTGTTGATTACATTACGCACCATACTTAATGCAATTGTCTCGTTGTTGACAACTTAATACCGGAGGGGGTTCGGATGATAACCTCGAAGGTGGACTTTTTAGGCATAGATGCATGCCGGATGGCGGTCTATGTACTTTGTCGTAATGCCCCGATTAAATCTCATAGTACTCATCATGATATATGTATGTGCATTGTTATGCCTTCTTTATTTGTCAATTGCCCAACCGTAATTTGTTCACCCAACATCTGCTATCTTATGGGAGAGACACCACTAGTGAACCGTGGACCCCGGTCCTATTCTTTACATCCGAAATACAATCTACCGCAATTGTTCTTTACTGTTCTTCGCAAACAAACATCATCATCCACACTATACATCTAATCCTTTGTTTACAAGCAAGCCGGTGAGATTGACAACCTCGCCGTTACGTTGGGGCAAAGTTCTGTGATTGTGTTGTGCAGGTTCCACGTTGGCGCCGGAATCCCTGGTGTTGCGCCGCACTACACTCCTCCGCCATCAACCTTCAACGTGCTTCTTGACTCCTACTGGTTCGATTAAACCTTGGTTTCTTACCGAGGGAAACTTGCTACCGTGCGCATCACACCTTCCTCTTGGGGTTCCCAACGGACGTGTCAACTACACGCATCAAGCAAATTTCCGGCGCCGTTGCCGGGGAGATCAAGACACGCTGCAAGGGGAGTCTCCACTTCCAATCTCTTTACTTTGTTTTTGTCTTGCTTTACTTTATTTACTACTTTGTTTGCTGCACTAAAACAAAACACAAAAAAATTAGTTGCTAGCTTTACTTTATTTACTGTCTTGTTCTCCATATCAAAAACACAAAAAAATTAGTTACTTGCATTTACTTTATCTAGTTTGCTTTATTTACTATTGCTAAAATGAATACTCCTGAAAACACTAAGTTGTGTGACTTCACAAACACTAATAATAATGATTTCCTATGCACACCTATTGCTCCACCTGCTACTACAGCAGAATTCTTTGAAATTAAACCTCCTTTACTGAATCTTGTTATGAGAGAGCAATTTTCCGGTGTTAGTTCTGATGATGCTGCTGCCCATCTCAATAATTTTGTTGAACTATGTGAAATGCAAAAGTATAAGGATGTAGATGGTGATATTATAAAATTGAAATTTTTTTCCTTTCTCATTAAGAGGAAGAGCTAAAGATTGGTTGCTATCTTTGCCTAAGAATAGTATTGATTCATGGACTAAATGTAAAGATGCTTTTATTGGTAGATATTATCCTCCCGCTAAAATTATATCTTTGAGAAGTAGCATAATGAATTTTAAGCAATTGGATAATGAACATGTTGCTCAAGCATGGGAGAGAATGAAATCTTTGGTAAAGAATTGCCCAACCCATGGAATAACTACTTGGATGATCATCCAAACCTTCTATGCAGGATTGAATTTTTCTTCGCGGAACCTATTGGATTCAGCTGCTGGAGGTACCTTTATGTCCATCACTTTGGGGGCGGCTACAAAGCTTCTTGATGATATGATGATAAATTACTCTGAATGGCACACTGGAAAGAGCTCCACAAGGTAAGAAGGTAAATTCTGTTGAAGAAACCTCCTCCTTGAGTGATAAGATTGATGTGATTATGTCTATGCTTGTGAATGGTAGATCTAATGTTGATCCAAATAATGTTCCTTTAGCTTCATTGGTTGCTCAAGAAGAAAATGTTGATGTGAACTTCATTAAAAATAATAATTTCAACAACAATGCTTATAGGAATAATTCTGGTAACAACTATAGGCCATATCCTTCTGCTAATGGTAATGGTTATGGTAATTCTTATGGGAATTCTTACAACAATAATAGGAATGTACCCTCTGGTCTTGAAGCCATGCTTAAAGAATTTATTAGTACACAAACTGCTTTTAACAAATCTGTTGAGGAAAAGCTTGATAAAATCGATATTCTTGCTTCTAAGGTTGATAGACTTGCCTCTGATGTTGATCTTTTAAAATTGAAAGTTATGCCTAATAAGGATAATGAAAATAATATTGTTACTACAGCAAATGCAATCCAAGTTAGAATTAATGAGAATATAAGATTAATGGCTGAATTGCGTGCTAGGTGGGATAGAGAAGAAAATGAAAAACTAGCTAAAGAGAATAATGTAGCTAAAGTTTGGACTATTACCACCACTAGTAATGATAATGATTCACATGTTGCTACACCTCCTACTATCAATGGTAAAATAATTGGTGTTGGCAATGTTTCTACTCCTAGTGCAAAGCGTGCAAAATTACCTGAAATTGCTAAAACTGCTGAAACTGCTTGTGATAAAACTGCTGAAATTTTTTCCAACATTGGGGACAATGATCCCATTGCTGTAGATCATAATGGTTTAGATTTTGATGATTGTCACATCTCTGAAGTTATAAAGTTTTTACAAAAGCTTGCTAGAAGTCCCAATGCTAGTGCTATAAATTTGGCCTTTACAAAACATATTACAAATGCTCTCATAAAAGCTAGAGAAGATAAACTAAAACTTGAAACTTCTATTCCTAGGAAGTTAGAAGATGGTTGGGAGCCTATCATTAAGATGAGGGTCAATGATTTTGATTGTAATGCTTTATGTGATCTTGGTGCAAGTATTTCGTTATGCCTAAGAAAATTTATGATATGCTTGACTTGCCACCATTGAAAAATTGTTATTTGGATGTTAATCTTGCTGATAATGCTATGAAGAAACCTTTGGGGAGGATTGATAATGTTCGTATTATGGTTAACAATAACCTTGTCCCCGTTGATTTTGTTGTCTTGGATATTGAATGCAATGCATCTTGTCCCATTATATTGGGAAGACCTTTTCTTCGAACTCGTTGGTGCTACCATTGATATGAAGGAAGGTAATATTAAATATCAATTTCCTCTCAAGAAAGGTATGGAACACTTCTCTAGAAAGAGAATGAAGTTACCTTATGATTCTATTATTAGAACAAATTATGATGTCGATGCTTCTTCTCTTGATAATACTTGATACACACTTTCTGCGCCTAGCTGAAAGGCGTTAAAGAAAAGCGCTTATGGGAGACAACCCATGATTTTACTACAGTACTTTGTTTTATATTTGAGTCTTGGAAGTTGTTACTACTGTAGCAACCTCTCCTTATCTTTATTTTATTGCATTGTTGTGCCAAGTAAAGTCTTTGATAGTAAAGTCAATACTAGATTTGGATTACTGCGCAGAAACAGATTTCTTGCTGTCACGAATCTGGGCAGAATTCTCTGTAGGTAACTCAGAAAAATCTGCAAATTTACGTGCTTAATCCTCAGATATGTACGCAACTTTCATTCAATTTGGGAATTTTGATATGAGCAAGTCTGGTGCCACTTTAAAATTCGTCTTTACGGATTGTTCTGTTTTGACAGATTCTGCCTTTTATTTCGCATTGCCTGTTTTGCTATGTTTGATGGATTTCTTTGTTCCATTAACTTTCAGTAGCTTTGTGCAATGTCCATAAGTATTAAGAATGATTATGTCACCTCTGAATATATGAATTATGCACTGACCCTCTAATGAGTTTGTTTCGAGTTTGGTGTGGAGGAAGTTTTCAAGGGTCAAGAGAGGAGGATGATACAATATGATCAAGAAGAGTGAAAAGTCAAAGCTTGGGGATGCCCCCGTGGTTCATCCCTGCATATTTTAAGAAGACCCAAGCGTCTAAGCTTGTGGATGCCCAAGGCATCCCCTTCTTCATCGACAACATTATCAGGTTCCTCTAGTGAAACTATATTTTTATTCCGTCACATCTTATGTGCTTTACTTGGAGCGTCTCGTTTGTTTTTGTTTTTGTTTTTGTTTGAATAAATCGGATCCTAGCATTCTTTGTGTGGGAGAGAGACACGCTCCGCTGTTTCGTATGAACACATATGTTCTTAGCTTTATCTTTAATGTTCATTGCGAAATTTGAACTATTTCATTCATTGATATATGGTTGGAAACGGAAAATGCCGCATGTGGTAAATGGTATAATGTCTTGAATAATGTGATACTTGGCAATTGTTGTGCTCATATAGATCTTGTTTAAGCTCTTGCATCATGTACCTTGTACCCATTAATGAATAACTACATAGAGCATGTTAAAATTTGGTTTGCATGATTGTTCTCTCTAAGTCTAGATATTTTCTCGGTTGAGGTGTTTGAACAACAAGGAGACGATGTAAAGTCTTATAATGCTTACAATATGTTTATATGTGAGTCTTGCTGCACCATTTCATACTTGAGTTTGCTTCAAACAACCTTGCTAGCCTAGCCTTGTATTGAGAGGAATTCTTCTCGTGCATCCAAATCCTTGAGCCAAATACTATGCCATTTGTGTCCACCATACCTACCTACCACATGGTATTTCTCCGCCATTCCAAAGTACATTACTTGAGTGCTACCTTTAAAATTTCTATTCTTTACCTTTACAATATATAGCTCATGGGACAAAATAGCTTAAAAACTATCGTGGTGAAGAATATGTACTTATGTGTCTTATTTCTTAGTAAGTTGCTTGTTGAGCGGTAACCATGTTTTCTGGGGACGCCATCAACTCTTTTACCTTTGTTGGATATCATGTGAGTTGCTATGCATGTTCGTCTTGTCTGAAGTAAGGGCGGTTTTCACAATCAAATGGTTTGAGTATGCATACTCGTTAGAGAAGAACATTGGGCCGCTAACTAAAGCCATGATTCATGGTGGAAGTTTCAGTGTGGACAGACTAATCCTCAATCTCTTATGAGAATATTATCTCGTTGTTAAATGCTTAAGCATTAAAAGAGGAGTCCATTATCTGTTGTCTATGTTGTCCCGGTATGGGTGTCTAAGTTGAGAATGATCAAAAGCGAGAAATCCAATGCGAACCTTCTCCTTAGACCCTTGTACATGCGGCATAGAGGTACCCCTTTGTGACACTTGGTTGAAACATATGCTATGCAATGATAATCCGTGTTAACCCAAGCTAATTAGGACAAGGTGCGAGCACTATTAGTATACTATGCATGAGGCTTGCAACTTATAAGATGTCTTATACATAACTCATATGCTTTATTACTACCGTTGACAAAATTGTTTCTTGTTTTCAAAATGAAAAGCTCTAGCACAAAAATAGTAATCCATGCTTCCTCTGCGAAGGGCCTATCTTTTACTTTATTGTTGAGTCAGTTTACCTATTCTTTCTATCTTAGAAGCAAACACTTGTATCAACTGTGTGCATTGATTTTTACATGTTTACCTATTGCACTTGTTATATTACTTTGTGTTGACAATTATCCATGAGATATACATGTTGAAGTTGAAAGCAACCGCTGAAACTTATATCTTCCTTTGTGTTGCTTCAACGCCTTTACTAAGAATTTATTGCTTTATGAGTTAACTGCTATGCAAGTCTTATTGATGCTTGTCTTGAAAGTATTATTCATGAAAAGTCTTTGCTATATGATTCATTTGTTTACTCATTATCTTCATCATTGCTTCGAATCGCTGCATTCATCTCATGTGCTTTACAATAGTATTGATCAAGATTATGATAGCATGTCACTTCGTAAATTATCTTTGTTATCGTTTACCTACTCGAGGGCGAGTAGGAACTAAGCTTGGGGATGCTTGATACGTCCCAAACGTATCTATAATTTCTTATGTTCCATGCTACTTTTATGATGATACTCACATGTTTTATACACATTATATGTCATATTTATGCATTTTCCGGCACTAACCTATTGACGAGATGCCGAAGAGCCGCTTGTCGTTTTCTGCTGTTTTTGGTTTCGTAAATCCTAGTAAGGAAATATTCTCGGAATTGGACGAAATCAACGCCCGGGGCCTATTTTTCCACGAAGCTTCCGGAAGACCGAAGAGGAGACGAAGTGGGGCCACGAGGCGCCGCCACACCAGGGCGGCGCGGCCTAGAGGCGGGCCGCGCGGCCCTAGCGTGTGGGTCCCTCGTGACGCCTCCCGACTCCGCCCTTCCGCCTACTTAAAGCCTCCGTCGCGAAACCCCCAAGCACCGAGAGCCACGATACGGAAAACCTTCCGAGACGCCGCCGCCGCCAATCCCATCTCGGGGGATTCAGGAGATCGCCTCCGGCACCCTGCCGGAGAGGGGAATCATCTCCCGGAGGTCTCTTCATCGCCATGATCGCCTCCGGATCGATGTGTGAGTAGTTCACCCTCGGACTATGGGTCCATAGCAGTAGCTAGATGGTCGTCTTCTCCTCATTGTGCTATCATGTTCGATCTTGTGAGCTGCCTATCATGATCAAGATCGTCTATTTGTAATCCTTCATGTTGTGTTTGTTGGGATCCGATGGATATTGAATACTATGTCAAGTTGATTATCAATCTATCATATATGTTGTTTATGTTCTTGCATGCTCTCCGTTGCTAGTAGAGGCTCTGGCCAAGTTGATACTTGTGACTCCAAGAGGGAGTATTTATGCTCGATAGTGGGTTCATGCCTCCATTAAATCCGGGAAAGTGACAGAAAGTTCTAAGGTTGTGGATGTGCTGTTGCCACTAGGGATAAAACATCGATGCTTTGTCTAAGGATATTTGTGTTGATTACATTACGCACCATACTTAATGCAATTGTCTGTTGCTTGCAACTTAATACCGGAAGGGGTTCGGATGATAACCTGAAGGTGGACTTTTTAGGCATAGATGCATGCTGGATGGCGGTCTATGTACTTTGTCGTAATGCCCTGATTAAATCTCATAGTACTCATCATGATATATGTATGTGCATTGTTATGCCTTCTTTATTTGTCAATTGCCCAACTGTAATTTGTTCACCCAACATGCTGCTATCTTATGGGAGAGACACCACTAGTGAACTCGTGGACCCCGGTCCATTCTTACATCGAAA
>NC_061512.1:87408265-87460680 GCF_022539505.1 Lolium rigidum | reverse complement strand
CCATGATCGCCTCGGATCGATGTGTGAGTAGTTCACCCCTGGACTATGGGTCCATAGAAGTAGCTAGATGGTCGTCTTCTCCTCATTGTGCTATCATGTTCGATCTTGTGAGCTGCCTATCATGATCAAGATCGTCTATTTGTAATCCTTCATGTTGTGTTTGGTGGGATCCGATGGATATTGAATACTATGTCAAGTTGATTATCAATCTATCATATATGTTGTTTATGTTCTTGCATGCTCTCCGTTGCTAGTAGAGGCTCTGGCCAAGTTGATACTTGTGACTCCAAGAGGGAGTATTTATGCTCGATAGTGGGTTCATGCCTCCATTAAATCTGGGACCAGTGACAGAAAGTTCTAAGGTTGTGGATGTGCTGTTGCCACTAGGGATAAAACATCGATGCTTTGTCTAAGGATATTTGTGTTGATTACATTACGCACCATACTTAATGCAATTGTCTGTTGTTGACAACTTAATACTGGAGGGGGTTCGGATGATAACATGAAGGTGGACTTTTTAGGCATAGATGCATGCTGGATGGCGGTCTATGTACTTTGTCGTAATGCCCTGATTAAATATCATAGTACTCATCATGATATATGTATGTGCATTGTTATGCCTTCTTTATTTGTCAATTGCCCAACTGTAATTTGTTCACCCAACATCTGCTATCTTATGGGAGAGACCCCACTAGTGAACTGTGGACCCCGGTCCTGTTCCTTACATCTGAAACACAATCTACTGCAATTGTTATTTACTGTTCTTCGCAAACAAACATCATCATCCACACTATACATCTAATCCTTTGTTTACAGCAAGCCGGTGAGATTGACAACCTCGCTGTTACGTTGGGGCAAAGTTCTGTGATTGTGTTGTGCAGGTTCCACGTTGGCGCCGGAATCCCTGGTGTTGCGCCGCACTACACTCCTTCGCCATCAACCTTCAACGTGCTTCTTGACTCCTACTGGTTCGATTAAACCTTGGTTTCTTACTGAGGGAAACTTGCTACTGTGCGCATCACACCTTCCTCTTGGGGTTCCCAACGAACGTGTCAACTACACGCATCAGATACCATGATGAAAATGGAGAGGATGATGATAGAATTTGGGGTCAGCTGCCAGAGCTGGATCCCGTAGGAGAAAAGAAGGCATCAGAGGAATTCGTGGGCTGGAAGAGAAAGCCCACGCTGCAAAAAGGCAGAGAACATAACAATGAAACCCTTCGGGGGCTTCGGGCGAGAAGCAGAACCTGGATGAACGAAGTCCGACTCGACGGAGGAGATGAGTCCTAACGACCTCAGCTTGTTCTCATCACGCTTCAAGATTGTGGACGCTGCCCAATAGAGATTGGCGGTAGCGCCCACTTTGCGCGACGCAGTGGATTCCTTGGCCTTGGCAGCGCTTGCAGCATCACTAGAACCTGCGGTCGTTCTCTTCTTGCCCATGGTTACGTGAAGGTTCTTGGATGCAGAGGCAATGGCGGGGCGGAAGTAAAGGAAGAAGATGAGCAGTATAGGAGGCGTAAAAGGTTAAAACCATAACGCCCCTCCTCTTATAATGAAAGATGGCCGAATAATGTGGCCGTTAATTTCACATCATGGGGAAGTGGGCGAGGATCAAATCGCACACGTGTCAGGAAGGGAGAGAAACCGGCGGCCCATTACCCAACGCACGACAAACGAGGAAATGCCTCGGTCAATGCGCAAGGATCAGTCATTTCCTATCTGACCGCACAGAACTAGGGTGGGCCCATTAAGTCACGTCATGTCAATCGAGCCGCCGCAAAAGCCATGTCACTGATGATGTCACCAAAAGTATCGGCTCCTCATGAAGCATCCGAAGGAATCTACAATATTGAGTTGCTTGAGTTGAGTCTACGCACGGTTGCAAGCATCCGTCCCTAGACTCGGGGGCTACTCCCATCGGGAGCGCTGGACGCGTACCCGATAAAAAGTAATGAAGACAAAGGGAAACAAACCCGAAGATTTCAGAAGATGCAGGATCAAGCCCGAGGACTTGATTCTGAGTAGAGTAACGTTGTTTTGCCATCGGCAGTTAACCAGCATCGATTTATCGAGTAAAACTAGGCATGTTACTCTTATCCCTCACGTACTATCATATTACGTGACTTCACTTGAAGTTTAAAGGACCCGATATAGAAAAAGATATCAGATGATTATGACAATTTAGAAAAACATTGGCATCAGAATCTTCGAGTAGTACAACTTGAGTCTATGCACGGTTACAAGCATCCGTCCCTAGACTCGGGGGCTACTCCCATCGGGAGCGCTAGATGTGCATCCGACAAAAAGCAATATCGACTTCAAAATGATGAGGAAGGATCAAGTCTTTTCGACAGCTATGGACATTTGACAGAAGACAAATATAGTTCCTGCCCGAAGCTTTAATTTGGCCAGTCACTCGGGGGCTACTGATGTGGGCATTACCCTTCGGGTAACCAACATTAGGCTACCTCCTACGGCCCAACCAGGGGCCCATGAAGATTGCCCAGCGACCAAGGTGGGCCCATACGTCGGTTCTAGTAAAGAAGGTTCATCCGAAGAAGGATTCTTGACGAACAAGGCAAGAAGACGTTAAACAAGGAAATATTATAGTAGATCTCTTTGTAACCTAGTCGAATCCGGACAGAACTCTCAGGACCTGGCCTGCAATATAAGGGCCAGGAGCGGGTCTGCCGGAAGACAACTGGAACACATAGATTCGCCGCAAGTCAGGAGCTAGGACCTTAGAATATTAGCCTCCCGACGAGATCACAACCATAGCCTTCGGCTACCCCATTGTAACCCGATATATTCGATAATCAAGATCAGACAAGCAGGAAGTAAGGGTTTTACCTCATCGAGAGCCCCGGACCTGGGTAAATCTCTCTCCCCATTTGTTTGGTATCCGATGTCTCGTGTCAGCCTGTAGGATTCCGTCAACCCTAAGCCCCTCATGGTGGGCATTGCCGGGGAGCACCCTCATCAAGGATAGATCTCAAAAGGAAGAGGGACTACAAGGAATTGCAAGTTATACCTAGATGGTTCGTAGGCGGTGATGATCACACAACTTGCAAGGATGGTGGTGGTGTCAAGAGTACGGTTGCAAATCTGGGGTGTCGAGGTCGTCTTCTCCTTTGTGTCGTCGCTGCGGCTTAGTTTCACGAACAAGGCACTCAAACCGAACAAACAACCACGAAGCAAATTTGGTCAGAAAATTGGTGCAGTTAGCAGGAATTCCGGCGGTGCCGGTACTGTCGCCGGAAATTTCTGGTGGTGGTTCCGGTCTGCCGGTTCTGTCGGTCCGTTCCAGTTGGGGTTCTGGTCTGCCGGTCCTATCGACGATTTGTTCCGGTCTGCCGGTTTCACCACCAGATCGGAGTTCGTGATGAACTTGACGAAAGTCAAACGTTGGATTCGAAGGGAAATGACCAAATTTAAGAAGGGGAGGGTTAGGGATGGACACCAAAGACAAGTTTCTATTGGATCAAAACCACAAAAAACTCAACGAAATCTCAGTTCCATCCAAGGCAAATTTAGGGCTATTTTTTGGAATTTTTTTGGATTTTTTTTGAAATTTTCTAGAAACAAAATGGGGTGGGGGGTGGGGGGTCAAATCCGTGGTAACCAAGAGCTGATGATACCATATGATGAGGCTTGAGCCTCCAGATGTTGTCCCAATTCATGAATTGACCCAAAGTGGGAGATGAGGGGATGTGAAAAGAGGGGGAAATATACTCCAAAGGAAAAACACAACACACACACCCAGATACAAACCAAATTGAACCTCCTTAGCTGGTTAAACTAAGCCAATAGAATCATACAAGGAAAGACCTAGAAGGTAGAATCCATGTATGAGAGATTGGGGTTGAAATCAAGAGCAAGGGTATGAGTGAGAGAGTGGGATACACTAGAATCACTCATAAGCAAGTCTCAAATCCACCAAGGTAGCCTTGTATTACAGAGGAGAGGAATCCTAGAGGTAGAGGAGCCAATCTCCGAAAATATCTCAAAACTATGAGTTAATCGAGAGCTGGGCGACCTGGAAGTATATATAGTATGGAGGGGAAAGTTAGTAAAATACAAGGCAGGTCGCAGTTTGAACCACATGAATCGACGAGTTCCGGTAGTAAAACCGGCACAGCCGAGCTGTGCGCCGGAACGCTTCCGGCGTGAGGGCCGGTGGAGGTTCCGGTTTATTGAAACATGCTAATGTAAGCCGTTCCGGCTATTCCGGCGGACCGGTATGGTTTCAGCGTAGACGCTGTCGGTTCTGGCGCCGGTTTGCTCCAGCTTTTCTTTTCCGCATTCTTCTCCTCTGTGAACACCCGGATTTTTAAGTCCAGATGCCTATTATGCCGTACATCGCAATCCTAGGAATATTGTTTTTGCGAGACATAATAGATTGATATCACAGAACATCATTCATTACATACCATAATCGTCTTACAATAAAGGATCACATGATCCAGTCTTAGTACAATAGTTGATCTAAGGATCAATTACAAAACACATAGCGGAAGCGAAGTAGTGGTTGCGGTCCATCTGTTCCACAGGCAACTTTTGACGTCAGGAGTAGTCTTAGTTATCATAGACGTCTTGCTGTCCATCATCCTGGTAATGGTTCTCCTCTTCATAGTCTGGCCATTTGAATAGCCAGGGACAAAGCCGTGAGTACTTTAAAGTACTCGCAAACTAATACTAATGTAAGTACTATCAACTATGGTAAGGGGGTGCTAAGCTCTAGGTTCATTTGCACAAAGCCAATTTTATTTCATATGCACTTTAGTAATAAAAGACTCTTCATTTGCCTAACTAACTCAAGTGGGAACATTAGTGTCATTCCCACAACTCTGTGTGATCAATTCAAATTCACCTTTCAAGTTCAAGTCACAAGTCACCATTCATATGTCACATTTTGAAAATGGTCTGATGACGGAACAATATGGCCTTTCCAATCGTCCATAACCGTGTACACGGCTATTCGAATAGTTTTACACTATGCAGAGGTCGCACACTTTTGCCACAACATTTGCAATAATCCGTCAGGGTTAACTGACCCTGATTTATCACACTCCGTGTGCGGACTACCAACCATAACCTTTCACTTACATACCCTAGTATAGACACCTCTCCCCATGAGCTTGGCCTCCGAGTGATAACCAACCGTCATCCTGGGAACTGCACAGGGCTTGGGTAGGACAGTCACCTCATTTCACGTCATTTCACATCATTTCACTTTCAATGGAGGCAGCCTCGGCATAACCCCTATGACGCTTGTTTAGAGGGAACCCATACTAAAGCACATAAATTTCTAGTTAAGCCCTTACCCATGTTGGGTATTGTGGGGGTACTTTCAAATTGGAATGGTATCGCATCCAAACCCAACCATCAGTTTTTGTAAAGTTCACCATGTCATTCACAAGTCATATTCACCTTCAAAATCTTTCAATAGAATGACTCATCATTCCAAGGTTTTCAAAGTCATTGGTTTTCACATGTTTCCCATCTAGAGTAGTCAATTTTAGTTTTCTCTAGGCTAAATGTGATGCTCTTGTACTACTCCATATCTAGACCAAGTGAATCATGAATCAAAACTAAAATTTGATAAACCAAAGTCAAAACTTGTAAGATAAATACTTGGGTTGGGATCAATAAACATAAAGTAATATGTGATGGTGCCTTGCTCTAGTAGAGCTTTGCATTTGGGTAACTTGCAAGAGTATAGCTTGCCTTGGTTAGTGTAGTGATCAAAGTTCTCTTCTTCTTCTTCAAGGTAGACCTCCTCCTCCTAGTACTGCTCGGTACTAGCGTCTATAAACGAATACGAGGTATACAATCACCAAACAAATACTTAAGTAATCTAGCAACCATAATGGTTCACACAAGATGACCTATTGTCATCACAAGCATCCATACTAGGGTTTGACTTTTATTTACTTTGAAAAGTAATTTCCTCTTATTGAAATATTTACTAGGGTTTCCATTTATTTCCTTTGAGAAGTAATTTCCTCTCATTGAATCTTGTTAAGATTTAATCTCCTCAAATGATAAAGTATGAGTACATGTTGACCAAGGTCAACACTTCATATTTATCATTTGGGAAAATGATTTAAATGAGGTATTACACCTCATGCAATTTCACACTACCTTAGTAATAATTTAATATCACCAAATAATACAAGATGAGAATAGATAGACCAAGGTCAATTCCTCATGTTGAAGTATTTGAGACAAAGATTTAAATGAGATGTTACATCTCATAGGATTTAAATATTATTTTTGAAATAATTTAGATGAGCTAGAAATGGCCATATAGCCACTATTTGAATCTAGCCCATGATCATATGAAACAACCATATCATATTTTTACATAAACAATTAGAGTATTTGAAATGTGAATTATGAGAATTTGAATTACCTCAAAATTCATTATGGTTGATTTTTAATAATTTTTTGAAGTTTGAAAACCTACTGCCTTGTTATTTTTATCACATAAATTCTACAAAGAATCTAGGGGTGAGACCAGTGGGTTTTGATAGAGGATTTCATAAGCTTTCCAAATATATAAAATTCATTAAATTTGGATCAGTAGATTTGAAGTTATTTAATTTCTAGCAAAGTACCAGTATTGAATTTCACTGAAACAAATTAATTCGAATTTGAAGTAGATGGGCTAGGCGGGAAAAATAAACGGGCCGGCCCAGCTATGCTTACGGGCACGCTGGCCGCCTGACACGGGGTCCCGCCCGTCAGTCACACTTAACTGGTGAAACGGTAAGTTTCAACTGGGGCCGTCAGATTAGAAATGGATCGGACGCGCGAGAAGCGTCGTCGTCTCCGGCGAGAGGCGAGCTTACTGGCGGCGAGGGTCGGGGGTTGGTGAGCTCACCGGCGCTCCGGCGATGGGCGGCGAGGTGCGCAGCAATGTTGTCGTGGACGGCGAGGCTCCAGGTACAAGCGGCGTCGTCGGAGGTGGCTCCAATCAACGGCGGCGTCTGCGGCGGCTCCACGGGCTCCGGCGTGCAATTGGAGGGCTACGGTGGACAATGTGGATGGGAGAGGGTTCGAGGAGAGCAAGTGAGAGGAGGGGAACAAGGTGGTGTGGAGCTTTGAGGCGCGGGAGTGCCCCTTTTATAGCGGCTGGGCGAGGCCGAGGCGCAGGGCTCAGGTCGTCCATGGCGCGTCTGTTCTGGTGCGCGAAAGGGCAAGGCGAGGACGCAGGCGTGTTGGCGACATCATGGCATGCTTGCGTGCTAGCTGGCGCGGCGAAAAGAGGACGGGACGGCTCGGGTAGCTTCCATGTCTGCCACGGTACCGGCGGCGAACTTTGGAGGAGGACGACGGCGACAGTGCTTCCGTGAGCCAGAGAGGTTGTCCAGGAGGGAGCTGGTGGTGTGGTGATGGCGCGTTCGAGAGGAGAAAGTGGGGGGGGGGGGACGGATGCGACGGCGCGACGGCGTGCTCTGGCGCGTCCAGTGCCGTGCCCGTGCGCGTCTGGCATGGCCTGGGCGCGTCTGGGCGTGTACGGGCGCGTGGCGTTCCAGGCGTGGGCGTGCTCGTCTTCACCCAGGGATGGTACAAGCGTGCTAGAGGGAGTGTGGGCGAGCTGAGGGACATGGTGGAGGGGACCAGAGATGGATGGAAATGAGGAGTGACATGGGAGTGGCCAAGGTACACGACATGGTTAAAAAGTGATCATGTCTCCACTTTAATCCTGTCTCCAAAGCCTGGCATGGGATACTGGGGGTGAGAGGAGGTTAGTGATGATCAAAAGCCTGAGGGTTTAGTCTAATACATGCTGGATAATAGCATGTGTGTGCAAAGTTGATTTCTGCCTGCCAAGTGTTTGATGTAATGGCCGAAAGAAATGAATGTTTGAATTTTTGCAATTCTTTTTGGTGGAAGTGATTCAAATAATGTTTGGAACACAATGATGGTGGTGGTGTGCAAAATTGAGTTGGTTTGTGAAATTTCAAAAAGTATAGAATCTAGAATCTGTTTTGGTGTTGCTACTTTGCCATCTTATATTAAGCAATAGAGAATGAATTGGTCAAGGTGGTCAACACCAAAGTTGTTCACCTTGATGAGGTCTTGGATGAGGTGCAAATACTTGAGAATGTTTAGTTTAGAAATCTCTTAATACAAGGGCTCAAAGAGGGTAAGATGTTAAAATTGTCACATATGACCATTATCATATGTGACTTGGTTTTTAATTTGCTCTTGATTTGATTTGCATTTCTTTGGTTCAAAAGTGATTCTTATTAGTTTAGGAACATTTCCAAACCATTGAAACAATTCAATTGGCCTAGTTTAAAGATTTGCAAAAATGGCCATAAGCACATAGGTGGTGTTATTTTCATTTTTCCTTTCTTTTATTTTGGGTTTCTCTTTGATCAAAAAGTATTCCTTTGGGTTCATTTAGGGTTATGTTGAGTTTAGTAATGGTTTCAAACCATTTGGGTAAAGTATGAGGGCATAGGTCAAGTTTTGCCATTATGGCTATGTGCCACATATGCCTCTATGCATACGTTTATTTTATTTTTGTTTCACCTTTTGATTTTGTTGGTAAGTGATAGGTTGGGTTTGTTGATGTTTTTCAAACCATCTAAACAAGATAGAACATGGCATAGTTCATTATTTGCAAGAATAGCCATAGGCTTACATAGGCCTTTTCTTTTTTACTTTAATTTCTTTTTTTATTTTGTTTTATCTTGGATGGTGAAAAGAAGGGTGAGGTTTAGGATTTTGGAACATTTGATAAGCATACCAACAATCATCATGGCAATAACACAAGGATTAGGTATGAGCACTATGCATAGCACATGATGTAATAAAAGTTTTTGTTGGTTCTCATTTTTGGAAAAAGGGAAATTCATTTTCTCTTTGTTTTAAAAATTTGGGATGTTACATCCTCCCTTGATGGCTCGGCTTCCTTGGGGGTCTTCTTCTGAGATGTACCTGATTACACATAAGACATTTGCATGAGGTAGCAAGCCATTCAAAGGGAGGTTAAGATCAAGCATGGTAAGGAGCGAATTCACCTCTTGTTGAAGTGCCTTGGTGCGTGCTCGCATCATAGGTCCACTTTGGGGACTAGTTGGTCTTGGTGTAGTCTTGGCCTTAGTAGGGGCTACATCACCTTCGTCTGACGACAAGATCTTATTCATGGCATCAATGATGGTGTTGGACGGTTACAATTATCTAGGTATGGATATTCAGATCTTACTTCGCCAGATCGTTTTTGGATCTTTTCTCGTGGTTGTCGCGAGAAGGATTATCCTCGCAATATTTGTCCCGACTGGTACGTCCTCGTTAATGGTGATTCGTACTTTCGGCTCTTCAGTGACGTCCACCAGGCTGTTCGGTTTATTTTTCTTGGCATATTGGTGTTGGTACTCTTACCGATGTTGATTGACTATTTCAATGGTTGCGCCTACATGTAGCCTTGGCATTACGGCTCAAATTAAAACAACAGGAGAACCTTCGTTGGTATTTTCAGGTCTATGGTTTGGTATGTGCGAACTACAAGATTGTGTCATGGAAGAAATAAGAATTTGAAGATCTCAATGGTTTGCTCTTTCTTTTATATTTTATTTTGTAATTGTTGGAGTGAGCTTGTAGCTTGTGTATCTCTACTCAGGCTGGAAATGGGTCGGGTTTGGTCGGGTCAACCTAAACTAGACCCATGCCCATCACCCTTATCGGGTACATCTGTGACCCACGACCCTACCCATGGGTAAGGAATGAAACCCATGCCCAAACCCATCGGGCAACCCGACCCTATCGGGCAACCCATCGGGTACAAAAAATAGAGAGTTTGACGCAACCAAATATTTAGAACACATCGCCACATTGTTGGGCTTCATCACGAAGAGTGGTGTGTTCCCGTTCATGGCTTTGTGACTGCAAGTAGTACTAATATGCACATGTTTGGTGTCTGGATACAAGAGCTTTGTGTGTAAACGATGTATACTGTCTACATGTATAATGTATGTGTATCATAGCCCACGTACCGTATAAAATAATTCAATTATTTTAATTAGTAATATTAATCGGGTGGCCCATCGGGCAACCCGTGGGCATAGACTGATACCCATGCCCGACCCACGACTAATCGGGTTGCCCATGGGTCGTTTCCATGGACGAACATCGAGACCCATACCCTACCCATTCGGGTCGGGTGCCCATGGGCAGACGTACCCATGGGTCGAAATGCCGGATTGAATCTCTACCATGTAACCAGCGGGCAGCGACATGGGAGCTTGCTTGTCTGCTTAGAAATAATGGTGGCGGTCAGTCCTTGGATCCCTATCACACCATGATGATGAAGTGCCCGACGTTTGTCTTCATTGATCTTGGACGGATTGTTGAGTTCCGGAGGCCTACGCTGACGAATTCCAAATGGACGACATGCCTGAAGTTTACCGAAGTGGATGAGTTTCGGTCGCGCACAATTATGCTTTTTCTGACCGTTTGGTTTCAGAGAGAGCGTTCGAAGCTCTGCGGCCTATTGCCGTCATGGGACATGTCTTAGTTCCACGGTGAAGTTAGACGCGAAGAATGGCATGAGGAGGACTAGCAACGGAGGTTTGTTTACCTGGTGGTGATGAGATTCTAGCTTGGTGATTTGTGACTTGGAGCAGCGACATTGGCAAGTGGGGGCGATATCACAAGAGGAATTCAGTGTCTAAACTTGCAGGGTGAAACCCAAGGTTTGATCTTAATTGATTGTGCCTGACAATGATCTTGTTGAAGGCATTGTTTTATGAGTGCAGACTTTCTCCGGGGTGAAAACATATGATCGTTGATCAGGACGATGGTGGCGCTTGTGCACTGTTCCCTTCTTGGAGAGAGACGATGGATTTTCTGGTATTGTCTTGGTGATGTTTTGTCCGCTGTTATAAGGAATAGGTCACTCTAGCGGGACTTTTTCCTTTATGCAATTTTTCTTTCTTTTTTGTCTATGTGCATCCGTATTGCTAATAGGGCATTGAGTTGCTGCAGAAGGCTAGGTGTAATTGGTATCTTTAAAATATTAATATATTTCCTTTATCGAATAGTGGCATGGTACTGATTGTGTCAAAAAAAAATCACTATCCCTCGTCGTCCTTGTCTTCCTTTCTCTCTCTATCTCTCACTAGCAAAGCCAGCAGCAGCAAGCCAGCAGAGAAGCCGATTCCCCAAATCGCCCCCCAAATGCAATTCCTCGCCTGAAGAAACCCTACCCCACACCGCCGCCGCCTTCGCCGCCATGTCGCTGCCTCCGGTGGACCCGCCGGAGTGGCTGCGAACTCTGCCCGTGGCGCCGGAGTACCGCCCCTCCCCCGCCGAGTTCGCTGACCCAATCGCCTACATCCTCAAGATCGAGCCCGAGGCCTCTCGCTACGGCATCTGCAAGATCGTCCCCCCGCTCCCGGCACCGCCCCGTGAGGCCACCGTTCAGCGTCTCAAGGCCTCGTTCGCCTCTAATGCGGCCGCCTCCGCCGTCGGCGACGCTGTCCCTACCTTCCCGACGCGGCTTCAGCAGGTGGGACTCTCCACGAAGAACCGCCGCGGCGCGAACCGCCGCGTCTGGGAGAGCGGCGAGCGCTACACCCTGGAGGCCTTCCGCTCCAAGGCGCGGGATTTCGAGCTCCCGAGGCACGCGACGCCCCCGAAGCACGCGACGCCCCTCCAGCTCGAGGCGCTCTTCTGGGGCGCTTGTGCCGCTAGGCCGTTCAATGTCGAGTACGGCAATGACATGCCAGGGTCTGGCTTTGTCAAGCCGGAGGAGCTGGAACTGGAGACCGGCAATGCGGCGCCAGCGCCAAGGGACGTCGGTGAGACCGAGTGGAACATGAGGGTAGCTCCGCGCGCACGAGGCTCTTTGCTGCGGGCAATGGCCCGAGACGTGGCGGGCGTCACAACGCCGATGCTGTACGTGGCGATGCTCTACAGCTGGTTCGCATGGCACGTGGAAGACCACGAACTGCACAGCCTCAACTACCTCCACTTCGGTAAGTCCAAGACTTGGTACGGCGTGCCCCGTGACGCCATGCTCGCCTTCGAGGACGCTGTTCGCGTACACGGGTACGCGGATGACCTCAACGCAATAAGTGAGTCATCTGTTTTCACTCTGCTTATACTGAACTTTTGTTCCTTGCTTGCCACTGCTTGAGTTCACTTTGACTTGCTTGGAAGGTCGGATGTGTTCCATTCTTGACTTGCAGACTCAAAACGTTGTGTTGCATTGTGAATTTCTGCCGCAATGGGGGGTTAATACTGACATGTCGGTTAGTATATATTATATACTTATGAGCAATGTGTAATGACAAGAGCATGTACATTAACCATGATTCAGTGCCCTTTAGTATGAAATTTATGACCTCGAGATAATGAGCAGCGAATATGTATCAGTTAGTGGGACCTTTAGGTTACTGTAGGTTTTTATCTGGATACTATACACTGAACTTGGCAAGTAGAGGCTTCAGTTTCAAATCGGACCATGGCAATCTCAATGGTTATAGGAGGCTACACTGCCACATCCTGGTAGGCTTGGAAGGGTCACAGCAGTGTAGAGTTTGTGGTTTGTGGGTAGGTAATGAGACAAGGGAGTGGCTTAACGAGGGTAAGCTGATGTTGAGGCATTTCAGTTAGGTCAGACTAAAGTAAATGTGCGCTTATCAGACAAACTGTGCATGCATAGGATGTGGTTGTTAATCAAATCATCCTTAATAGAGAGAAAGGGAGATTGAAGAGGGATGGAAGGGGAGAGAATCCTGAATTTAGTTTGGTTGGGCCCATATATCAAGTGGTATCAGATTTCAGGTTGCTCGGTGAGATTTACAGTTTTACTAGTGTAGATTTGTTTTACCTATAACCCAGAAAAAGCTCCACAAAAATATATTAGGTTTAGATCATCCGTCCCATAGCCCCTGCCAAGCCATTGCATGATCTTTTCAGTTTTTGCTTTTTGAGTCTTTGTCTGCAATCGTTGTGTCGCGTGCTGGTCTTAGCGTCTAGAGTCGTTAGAGTTTCGAGTTCTGGTCATAGTAGTCGCGTCGCCGCCGCACCATCTCCGCTTGCAGTCCTCGCCATATCACCGCCACCATACACTTCCGCTGTTGGCACAACACCATATTTTATGTCATTATGACGGATGAAATTTAGTGGCACGACTATAAATCTACCATGTTAAAATCAAAATCACAACTTTAACTCATGGCCGTCATTTGAGATTGTTTTAAAATTAATATTTATGCCTTACTGGAAAACAAACCACTTGAGCTGTAACCGAGTTTCAAAGGAAGTAGTCACATTTCATTTGACTTCTTGTCTAAGTTCCTGATTGACCTTAGTTTGCAACTGCATGTTTAATTCTCGGCTTAAATATGATCACAATGTCACATGATCATTACTAACAAACTGCAATTTGGACCTTGATCGGCACATTTATACAGGTTTAGGGACCTGATTGTACAATTTATAAATTCAGGGAGCCAAATAACATTCCCACATAAGTTCAGTGACCTATGGTGCATTTGACTCTTCATAATTACAATGCCAGTTTGCCTGGTTTAAATTATCTCAAATCAATATTAACCACATATTTCCAGATGGCTTTGTCTATAGATCTTTTATTGCCTAATCATAGTATTGAATATTCATGAAAAATGATTCTCTTTTTAATCCATATATTAGAAATTGTTAATGGGCTACTTATGTTACCACATGCAGTGGCCTTTCAAACTTTAAATCAGAAGACGACTCTCTTGTCTCCTGAAATGCTTCTTTCTGCTGGAGTTCCTTGCTGCAGGTACTGGCGCATGGTTTAACATTCTTGTTTGTGATATTCACTCTTGGCTATTATTTTGAGTACTGGGTATATTTATTGATAGATACTTCTCCAAAGCAGATTGGTTCAAAACCCTGGAGAATTTGTTATCACGTTTCCTGGAGCTTATCATTCTGGTTTTAGCCACGGTAGGCCATCTATCATGTCTATATACATAAGAGTACATTTGCTGGAAAGTAATTGTCCTTGCAAAAGTTATCTGTTTGCTCCTGCATGTGTATAATGATTTACTTATTCCACTCATTATTGTTAAGGAGAGGTTGCAGAGTTTTCAGTTATTTAAGAAACATTCCCTCCGTTCCAAAATAACTGTCGCAATATTCTCGAAATACGGATGTATCTACACATTGAAATGCGTCATCTAGACAAAGTTCCCACACTTACTTTGGAACAGAGGTAGTAGAATTTCGGGAAGCTACTTTCAATTGGGGGTTCTACAATTTTATTTTATTTGGTCATAACTAAGACAGTGGAGTAATAATGTTATTGCTGATCTTGATGACAACCATTGGTTACACCCGTTATTCTACACCTGTGATAAAATGTTTCAATGTATAGTTCTTTTAGAGGAATTAACTGTGAGCTCCCACGTGCTTGAAATATCTTGGTCAGTGTGACCTAATTACTTGATAACTGAATATGATGGTTCAACCGGTTGGGGTTTGCGACTTCATTTGCAGATGTGGATAACATGTATTCATTGTTCTGGCTACCAGATCCCTAGAGTGTTTTAAGTTTGGCATTTTCGTTTTGTGAATCAAGAGCTTTTATTCATGATTAATAGCAGAGTTATAATCATGTTGTAGGCAGTTTAGAAGGAAACTTAGCATCCTATTTATCCAAGCACACCTATGCCTATGTACAAAGTTGAAATGATAACTAGTAAAACCTGTGCTAAGCTCTTTCAGTTGGTATATAAATGTACAAAGTTTGGTATTTTATTATGTCGTCCGAACATTTACAGGTACCAATTTTGTAAAGGGTTTCAACTCCCATGCTTTTAAACAATTACTTTATTCAACTATTTGTTTCCACAGGATTTAATTGCGGGGAAGCAACAAATATTGCCACGCCTCTCTGGTTGCAAGTGGCCAAAGAAGCTGCAATCCGGAGGGCTTCAACTAATTGTGGTCCAATGATATCTCATTATCAGTTGCTTTACGAGCTAGCATTGTCATTACGTCAAAGGTGCGCTTTAACGAATATGATGTCGTTCTTTTTTCATAGAACATTTCGTTTATGCAATACTAAACAGATACAATTTTTGTATATCACTATTTTAAGTTACTACACCGAGATGATAACTAGATATGTTTCTGGAATCCAAATGATTCCTAATGGATGCATTGGAGTTTCATCTCATTAAACTAGCCTCTCTAGTTATGATGTAGCCATCTCCTCAAAATGGATAGCAAGTGTAATTTTTTTTTTGATAATTTCATAGAGTTAATATTAATGTGGTTGGATATATTCCGAAACACTATCTGTCTGTTATAGGGAACCAAACGATTTTCATACTGTTCCAAGAAGCTCTCGGTTAAGGGCTAAGAAGAAGAAGGATGAAGGAGAGATAATGGTGAAAGAAGAATTTGTTGGTAGTGTAATTGAAAACAACAATTTGCTTAGTATCCTTCTGGATAAGAGTTCTTGTATAATTGTTCCGGAGATTGTGATTCCTCCTACATCCTTTCCTACGATGATGGAACCAGATTTCAGTGTTAAACAAAGTTTGACAGGTGGTCACTGTAGTATTATCCGGCAGGCAGTGGAAAATATGTCTGTTGACGTGGCACTAGACAAACGTATAATGGTAGAGAACATGAGTGGGTCTCAGTCTATTACTGAAGCATCTTTCTCTGCATGCAACAGAAGGAAGGTTTATGAAACAAAATACGGCGAACTTGATACTGCTGCCTTTAGTTTATCAACATCCAAGGTGCAGAATGGAGTAATTCATAAAGATAGATCACCTTGGGGAGGTGGGCTCTTAAATCAAGGGCGGTTGCCATGTGTTCAGTGTGGCATATTAAGCTTCGCTTGTGTAGCCATCATTCAACCTAGAGAAGCGGCAGTTCAGTTTGTCATGTCTGGGGAGGACATTCCATTGAGTGCAGAACTTGGAGAAGTTAGTAAATCAGATGACACCTCGAATTGGATAACTGAAAATTGTGAGATGGTTCCTCAGCAAGGTTAGCGAGAATTGATCTTATATCCCCAATCACTTTTACCCATATGATTATCTTGTCGCCCATTGTGTCATTTATTGGTGTTGTACAGGTTATGGCATTGTTTTTTTTATCGTAAATGCGTAAATGTCATCCTAATCCTCTTTCTGGTTTTGGTCAAATTGGAGCTAACAGAAATAATCTTGGATAAGTACATTCGAAATGGTAGTATAAATATTTGTACTATGAAAGGTGACCGATCTGCTAATATTTTTGTACTTCAGTATTTCCTGTAACCATAATATCAAACAGTGAATCATTTGTTTCAAAATCAATAGATTTATCTTTGAAAGGCTCAAGGACAATACATGTCGCAATTGTATCTTATCTTAAAAGTTGTTTATTTTCACCAAGTGATAAAAAAGCATCAGCAGCATTTTACCATGGATTCCTGATTTCCTGCATCAAAAAACCAACTAATAGATAAAACTGTTATTATGAACTTTGTTTTCATTTTGCGTACCTGGAAGAAATGCCATAAATACCATGTCTTTTTTTTTTTACAGGACAAGCTTCTGGAATACGTGGGGTAAGTTTAGCCCAAGTTTCTGATCGGTGTAGACAACTATACAGCAGAAACAACAATGGGTGCACCTCTGCTCTTGGGCTTCTAGCTTCTGCATACGAATCATCATATTCTGATGAGGAAAAATCTGATAATGTATCCACTGATAGCGAGAAAAATGATTCAGCAAACCAAGGCACTGATATTCGGTTCTTGGAAACATCAGTTAGCTTCTCGAGTACGGTTCAATGCCAAAGGAAAAATTTGCACCTGTATGAAGAGGGTTGTGAAGCCAGAGCCACAGCATCTATGAAAAGTATAGAGCATAACAGTAGGACAATAACTCGATCCACTTGGGACACAGGTATCAACCATTTTACAAAGCTTGGAGAGCAAGGAACTCCCTATGATCAGTGTTCTGTGTATGTTGATTTGGGTAATGATCTAACCATATCAGGTGTAACAGCCTCTTTGGATACTCATGTAAACACAGTTAAGCCTTCAGTTGAACCAGATATGTTGACCAAGCTCAAGTACAACAAAGATTCTTGCAGAATGCATGTCTTTTGTCTAGAACATGCTTTGGAAACATGGACAAAACTTCAAAAAATCGGTGGTGCTAACGTTATGCTTTTGTGTCATCCGGGTATTTACACTGTTCCCTAATTTCCACAAAGTATTCTAACCTTAAAATGTTGAACAGCTTTAGAGTTCAAGGTTGAGAAGTGAACTTCTGCGATAGTTATAGTTGAGAAGTGTATTTATTTTATCTTCAAATCTAGGGCTTAAACAATATTACTCCTTCCGGGTTGAATACAATGCCACTATCAAAATAAGTTTAGTCTTGGGCTTAAACAATATTACCTTATTGCTGATTCTGGTAAACCTTTACGATTATCATTGAAATGGTGGTAAAATAAGTTTAGTCATGAAATGTGGAGAGATTGCAAACCTAAGAACTATGCTATTTGATTTCCTATTGAAATTCCCAACTATGCTATTTCATGCTATTTGCTTTGTTAAATCTGAATTAGTATGTCAGTATGCAGATAGAGATAATGTATAGTTCATTTATTAAGTGATACAATAAAGGTGAGAGTATGCACTCCCAGTAGTTTGGTGTAGTCATATGAATCCATAATCCTAGGAGTGTATACTCCTGCTCCTGATACACCAATTAAATCAACTTTAGTAGTAACTACAAGATACTCAAAAGAAATTTGGATGAATTTTCTTTTTCAGTCCATAGTTTAAACTTGACCGCTGTATACTCTTTGGTGTATGGAGAAGGGTGCAATATATATATTCTCAACAACACACGGGAGATGAACACTTCAATATCGCTTTGCAAATGAGATAACAAGGTTTAGATCCTTTCTTTTAACAAGGACTCCATGAAGCTGAGAGCGCTTCAAAAGCTTTAGTGCTCCCATAGTCATATATTCTTGTTTTTTTAGTAAATATGGGCTGTGTGTATCATGATTCATTTTTGTGTGATCTTTGCACATAATGTTATTGTAGTGGACGTCAATCATGCATTCCATGTAAAATTAAGTTGTTCTTGATTGATTATTTACATTGTACTTGCAGAATATCCTAGAGCAGAGTCAGCCGCAAAATTCATAGCAAAAGAACTTGGTTTGAAGCATGATTGGAAAGATATAAATTTTGAAGAAGCGGCCGAAGATGACATCAGAAGAATTCAGTTGGCTTTGCAGGATGAAGATGCTGAACCTGCAAGCAGTGACTGGGCAGTTAAAATGGGTATCAGTATATATTACAGTGCAAAACAGAGCAAATCCCCACTTTACAGCAAGCAGATACCATACAATTCCATCATTTACGAAGCATTTGGCCAAGAAAACCCAGACAACGTGATAGAATACGGACGACAAAGATCAGGCGCGTCAAAGAAAAGGGTGGCTGGATCATGGTGTGGGAAAGTCTGGATGTCAAACCAAGTACATCCATTTTTAGCTTGTGGGCGTGAAGAACGGAATCATGCCACGGTTTGGAGCAAACCGATGTTTGGTGCTAAGTCCCATGACAAAATACAAGAGGAACGATCGACTAAATGTAATGCAGTGATCAACAGTAGCCCATCAAAAAGACCCAGAAGAAAGGGAGGGGACTCTATTGAAAAATCTGGAGCCCAGAAGAAGAGATGCTCTGCCAGTGATGAAACCATATTGCATCGCAGTAGTCGTTGTATGAACTCTGGAACCATCAGTGATCAGCCTGGAAACTTCAATGACCATGATACTAAGCATAAAGGGGTTGAAATCGCGGAAGCACCAAGCACTCAGCGATATCAACAACATACCTTGCAAAGCATGATCACAGAGTTAAGTTCTAACAAGCAAAATGATGATAAAAGAAACAACAATTTTCATGAACTTTACGATGAAGATAATGATGTGGACTGCTGGCTTAACATAGATGCTGGAGATAATGCTGCAATAGGAAACTTGGAAGAGGTTCAAGACCAAGGACTTCATGCTGTGAAAGCTAAATCTCCAGGATCATTGCAAGGTAGTAAGAGAAAATCCAGCAAGGGCAAGGGGAGACATGATTCTTTGAATGGATATAAGAAAGTGCAAAAGATGAACAAGAAATCAATTTGTTGGAAGCAAAAAACTGTTGAGATAAATAGACAGTTTCAAGAAGATTACAATGAAGATAACACCCTGGACAATCTGCTTAATGTAGAGCGCATAGGGGAAGCCGCCATAGACAACTGGGATGAAGTTTTAGAAGAAAAAAGTGATGATGTGGTGGTGGAATCTAGAGGCAGAAGGCGTGGTAAGGATGATAAAAGAAGCAGCAACTCTAATGCACTACACGCTGAGGATAATGATGTGGAGTGCTGGCATGACATACATAGTGGAGATAATGCTACAGTAGGGAACTTGGACAACAGTCCACAACAAAGACTTGAGGCCGTGAAAGTGAAATCTGGATGTAAATTGGAATGCTGCAAGGGAAAATCCAGTGAGGGCAAAGCAAATTATATTTTTTTGAATGGAGACAAGAAATTGCAAATGGTGAACATAAAGTCAAGCTCTAGGAAGCAAAAGAATGATGGCATAACTGGAAAGTTTGACAAAGGTCACGGCGAAGATAAAGCTGCGCAGTATTTGCTTAACGAAGAATATGAAGACACACAAGATAGCTGGTACGAAGTTCCAGATGAACAAATGGATGAAGTAAAAGTGAATTCTCGAGGCGAAATTCCAGATGAACAAATGGATGAAGTAAAAGTGAATTCTCGAGGCAAACTGCAAACTGGTAAAAGAAAAATCAAACGCCAAGCAGGTGATAATGCAGCAGCATTTCCGTGTGATATAGAAGGGTGTGACATGAGCTTCAGCACAGAGCAGGACTTGTTGTTGCACAAGCGTGATATCTGTCCTGTTAAAGGATGCAAGAAAAAATTCTTCTGCCATAAATACTTGCTTCAGCACCGCAAAGTGCATATGGATGAAAGGCCACTCCAATGTGCATGGAAGGGCTGCAACAAGACATTCAAGTGGCCATGGGCGAGGACAGAGCACATGAGGGTACATACCGGGGTAAGACCGTACGAGTGCAAGATACCTGGCTGCGGTCAGACATTCCGGTTTGTGTCAGATTTCAGTCGCCACAAGAGAAAGACTGGCCATTCCAGTGACAAGAGAAATAAGGAGATCACATAACTTCTAACCCCTGTGCATGATCCGAAGGGGATGCTGATTGTATAATTACATCAGATTTCATTTAGTGTCGATTAACCTGGGTTAGGAGTCTAATTCATTTCATTGTTTACTGACTCTGAATAACGAGTCAATTTTTCGATTGCTTTAGGTCCAACTGGCCTCTAGTTTACTAGGTTTATTGTACTTCACTAGACCGTGAAAAACTTGGAGGTTCCTTCTGTCAGCATGGTCGAATTGACATACTGATGTGGGAGCATGGTCGAATTGACATACTGATGTGGGCTAAGAGCATCTCCAGCCGCGCCCCCCAAAGCCCAGAGCGACCCCCAAAGGTATTTGGTAGTGTCGGACAACGCGTGTCCCAAAGTCTCCTTCCGTCTGGCGTGGCCCAAAACGGTGTTCGGGTCCCGAGCCTGTCCCGATCCATAGGGGACGCTCCGGGCACGCCTGACACAACGAAAAGCGATGCGAGGAGACGCGGGACCGATGCGTCAGCGGCACAACCGACACGTCAGCGGCACATTCAAGTTTAACCTAATCATCGCCTAACTCGCGACGAAAGTTACTAGCGCACATCGATGGTGCAGTTTTCGTAGAGGCGCAGCGATGTGTCTCGTCGCGCCTAGCTCTTCGTGTCGGCGTTAATGAGCGCCATTGCTCCCTGCCTATAAAAAGGGGCGCTCTCGCATCATCCCTCACACACAAATCCTAGCGCCTCTCTCCCTAACCCTAGCCGCCACCATCTTTAGAGTCGAGGGCCATGGCTGGTAGAGGCAGAGGCCGAGGTCGCGACCGTGGTCGTGGCTGCGGCCGTGCTGGAGCACCAAGAGCTGCACGGTCGTCGTCGCCTGCGACGCCATCGTCTTCATCGTCGTATCTGCAGGAAGAGCACCAAGTGCTGTTCGAGTTCATCGTCGTCCTCAATGGCGACCCACTCAACATCCAGAGGCTGCCGGACAAGTTCGCCGAGTTCGTCGCCGGCAACGAGCTGGCCGCGCTGCATCTGCGGGAGGTTAGCTGCGACTGCTGCCGGTGGCCGGTGGACGTCCTCTTCGACGGGCGCGACAAGGTGTACCTCCACACCGGCTGGCAGAAGTTCGCGCGCTACCATGACCTCCAAGCCGGCTGCGTGCTTACATTCTCCTACCTAGGCGACGTGGATATGAGCGTGAAGGTGTTCGACGACACGTCCTGCCGCCAACACTACCACAACGACGACGAAGAGGAGGACGATTGAACACGCCGAGTGTTCTTTCTTCGCAAAGAAAATGGTAACGGAGGTTTGGTTTCTGTATGTTCTCCTTGCAAAGGACCAACATGGCTATCATTACCAGCTGGATTTTCCAGTTTAGGTGACTGAGAGTGCCTGCGAGTGTTCTTTCTTAGCAGGTTTCCTCATTTTGCAATGTTTTATTATGTATTAGTTTGTGGAAATCATGTTCCCAATTATGTATTAGTTTGTGTAATGTTCCTCCTCTCTATTGAAATCAAAATGAAATAAAAAAGTATTTTAATGTAAAAATAAGTTTGGGGGTCGCGTTTGAGGGAAGCGGCTGGGGAGCGACGTCCCGAAAACGCGACACGAAGAAAACACGTCCCCCAATGCTCGATCCGCCGCCGTTTGGGGATACGGCCGGAGATGCTCAAAAGCCACGGAAGTTGCCCGATATTGGATTATCAAGAGGAATGGAGGGGAACGTGAAGAAAAACAAATAACACGATGGACATGCACATGAAACCTGATACAAATTCGGTTTGCAGAACTTCCTCCTATCGGACCCATGTGACACCGGGTACTACCTGCGCATTGCCGCCGTGTCTAGGGGAGTCGAAGTGATGAGGTCTTAAGCCTCGATTTGTGGCCCGATCTCACTAATTGACCAAGAACAAGAGAGGGGGGGGGGGGAGGAATGAACAAGAAGAACACGGCAAAGAACACGATGAGCGCTGATACGTCTCAAACGTATCTATAATTTCTTATGGTCCATGCTAGTTTTATGACAATACTCACATGTTTTATATACACTTTACATCATTTTGATGCATTTTCCGGTACTAACCTATTAACAAGATGCCGAAGCGTCAGTTCCTGTTTTCTGCTGTTTTTGGTTTCGAAATCCTACGAGAAATATTCTCGGAACTCGGACGAAACAAAAGCCCACGGTCCTATTTTCCACGGAGCCTTCCAGAACACCGAAGAGGAGACGAAGAGGGGACGCGAGGCGGCCACACCATAGGGGGGCGCAGCCCCACCCCTGGCCGCGCCGCCATATGGGGTGGGCCCCTCGAGCGTCCCCCGACTCTGCCCCTTCGCCTATATAATCCTTCCGCCACGAAAACCCTAGTACTGAGAGCCACGATACGAGAAAATTTACTGAGACGCCACCGCCATCAACCCCATCTCGGGGGTTCTGAAGATCACCTCCGGCACCCTGCCGGAGAGGGGAATCATCACCGGAGGGCTCTATATCACCATGCCCGCCTCCGGACTGATGCGTGAGTAGTTCATCCTTGGACTACGGGTCCATAGCAGTAGCAAGATGGTTGTCTTCTCCTCTTGTGCTATCATGTTTAGATCTTGTGAGCTGCCTATCATGATCAGGATCATCTATTTGTAATGTTACATGTTGTGTTTGTTGGGATCCGATGAATATGGAATACTATGTCAAGTTGATTATCGATCTATAATATATGTGTTGTTTATGATCTTGCATGCTCTCCGTTGCTAGTAGAGGCTCTGGCCAAGTTGATACTTGTGACTCCAAGAGGGAGTATTTATGCTCGATAGTGGGTTCATGCCTCCATTGAATCTGGGACGAGTGACGGAAAGTTCTAAGGTTGTGGATGTGCTTGTTGCCACTAGGGATAAAACATCAATGCTTTGTCTAAGGATTTTTGTATTGTTTACATTACGCACGGTACTTAATGCAATTGTCTCGTTGTTTGCAACTTAATACTGGAAGGGGTGCGGATGCTAACCCGAAGGTGGACTTTTTAGGCACAGATGCATGCTGGATGGCGGTCTATGTTCTTTGTCGTAATGCCCTAAGTAAATCTCATAGTAGTCATCATGATATGTATATGCATCTCTATTTTTCAATTACCCAACTGTAATTTGTTCACCCAACATACTATTTATCTTATTGGAGAGACACCATTAGTGAACTGTGGACCCCGGTCCATTCTTTTACATCTGAAATACAACCTACTGCAATCATTGTTCTCTGTTGTTCTTTGCAAGCAAACATCATTCTTCACACCATACGTTTAATCCTTTGTTTACAGCAAGCCGGTGAGATTGACAACCTCACTGTTAAGTTGGGGCAAAGTATTTTGATTGTGTTGTGCAGGTTCCACCTTAGCGCCGGAATCCCTGGTGTTGCGCCGCACTACACTCCTTCACCAACAACCTTCACGTGGCCTTCATCTTCTACTGGTTCGATAAACCTTGGTTTCTTACTGAGGGAAAACTTGCTGCTGTACGCATCACACCTTCCTCTCGGGGTTCCCAACGGACGTGTGCTTTACCGTCACAAGCAGCTACTTTTCTGGCGCCGTTGCCGGGGAGATCAAGACACGCTGCAAGGGGAGTCTCTCACATCCAATCTCTTTACTTTGTTTATTGTCTTGCTTTATTTTATTTTCTATCTTGTTTGCTTTCTTTATATCAAAAACACAAAAAAATAGTTACTTGTTTTACTTTATTTAATTCGGTTTTGCTTTATTTATTTTTATTATCGCTAAAATGAGTACTCCTGAGAACACTAAGTTGTGTGACTTCACTAGTTAGGCTTAATGGAAAACAACAAAAAAATTAGAGATCTTTATGAACTTTATATTGAACTTTGTTTGCAAAATAGTTGTAGCAATGTTTTTAGCATGAATTCTTTGAACACTATCATTTTTAATGCTATGGAAAAGTCTAAGCTTGGGGAAGCTGGTTTTGAGGAGCATGATATTTTTAGTCCCCCAAGCACGGAGGAGAAAATTTACTTTGATGATACATTACCTCCTATATATGATGATTACAATGATGACTATCATATTTTCAGTCCACCTACTATTTAGGAGAAAATTAATTATGATTACAATATGCCTCCTATATATGATGATTATGGTGATGAGAATAATAATGATAGCTATCTTATTGAATTTGCTCCCACTACAATTAATAGTAATGACTATGCTTATGTGGAGAGTAATAATTTTATGCATGTAGCTCATGATAAGAATGTTTCATGTGATAGTTATATTGTTGAGTTTGTTCATGATGCTACTGAAAATCTTTATGAGAGAGGACAATATGGTTGTAGGGATTTTCATGTTACTAAAACACCTCTCTTTTTGCTTAAAATCTTGAAGTTGCGCTTGTCTTGTTTTCCTATGCTTATTGCATTATGCTTACATGACTTGTTTATTTACAAGATTCCTTTTCATAGGAAGTGGGTTAGACTTAAAAGTGTTCCTTGTTTGCTTTTGATGCTCTCTTTTTCTTCAAATCTTATCTCTTGCGAGAGCATCATTAAAATTACTGAGCCCATCTTAATGGCTATAAAGAAAGCACTTCTTGGAAGATAACCCATGTTTTTATTTTGCTACTGTTTTGTTGAGTCAAGGTGCTTGTTACTACTGTAGAAATACCTTTGTATCTTTATTTTCTTGCATTGTTGTGCCAAGTAAAGTCTCTGATAGAAAGTTGATACTACATTTGGATTTCTGCGCAGAAACAGATTTTTAGCTGTCACGAATTCGGGTTTTTCTTTCTGTAGAAGAATCTAAAAATTCTGAAAAAATTCATGCGTGATCCTCAGATATGTACGCAACTTTCATTAGTTTTGAGTTTTCTGATCTGAGCAAGTTAAGTGCCTCGAAAAAATTCGTCTTTACGGACTGTTCTGTTTTGACAGATTCTGCCTTTTATTTCGTATTGCCTCTTTTACTGTGTTTGAGTGGATTTCTTTGCTCCATTAAATTTCAGTAGCCTTGGTTAATGTCCAGAAGTGTTAGGAATGATTGTGTCTTTGCTGAACATGTGAATGTTTGATTATGCACTAACCCTCTAATGAGATTGTTTTGAGTTTTGTGTGGAGGAAGTTTTCAAGGATCAAGAGACGAGGATGATATAATATGATCAAGAAGAGTGAAAAGTCTAAGCTTGGGGATGCCCCCGTGGTTCATCCCTGCATATTTTAAGAAGACTCAAGCGTCTAAGCTTGGGGATGCCCAAGGCATCCCCTTCTTCATCAACAACTTATCAGGTCACCTCTAGTGAAACTATATTTTTATTCCGTCACATCTTATGTGCTTTACTTGGAGCGTCTGTGTGCTTTTATTTTTGTTTTGTTATTTTCATTGTTTGAATAAAATCGGATCCTAAACATCCTTGTGTGGGAGAGAGACACGCTCCGCTTTTTCATATTGAACACTGGTGTTCTTAGTTTTACTTTTAATGTTCATGGCGAAAGTTGAAAGTCGCTTCATTTATTGCTATTTGGTTGGAAACATAAAATGTTTCATGTGGTAATTGGTATATTGTCTTGAATAATTGGTAATAGAGTGTGTGTGTAATTGAAAATCATGCCTGCCAAGTGTTTGTGTTAATGGCCGAAAGAGAAAAAGATTTGAAATTTGCAATTCTTTTTGGTGGAGTGGAAACGAATAATATTTGAAGTATATTTGTGGTGGTGGTGCTCAAAATTGAGTTGATTTGCAAAATGTCAAAATGGGTATGATCTTCACTTTGTTTCAAAGTCTCCACTTGTCACACTTATTTTGGTCAAACTAGGCAGAGTCAACCATGGTGGTCAACACAAGAAATGTTCACCTTGATATGCTCTTGGATGAGGTGGAAAGAGTTGGCCAGGTTTAGTTTGGGATTAGCTAAGTAGAAGGGCTCAAAGTGGGCATGATGTTATAAATGTGACACATGACCATTATCATATGTAACAAGGATTTGATTTTTTCCTTTGATTTTATTTGTGTTTCTTTGATGCAAATGGGTTTGTTATTGACCTATTAGTGTTTCACAAGCAAGGGTACAAGCAAAGGTGGCCTTGGTTGATGATTTGCCAATTTGGCTAAATGTGTATGTGAGAGAGATTTGCATTCTTCTCATTTATTTTATTTCTCTCTAATTGAATTGGTTTTTCTTGATTCAAAAGTGATTCTTATTTGTTTGGGGACATTTCCAAACCATTGAAGCAATTACAAAAGGCCTAGTTAAAAGATTTGCAAAAATGGCCATAAACACATAAGAGGTGAAATTCCAATTTTCCTTAATCTTTTATTTTGTTCCCCTTGCTTTACTTGGGCATGTTCTAGGGTCCATTTAGGGTTAGATTAGGTTTAGAGATGGTTTCACACCATTTGGGTAGAGTGTGAGGGCATAGGGCAAGATTTGGTAATATGGCTATGTGCCACATATGCCTCTATGCATGTGTTTATTTTATTTTTGTTTCTCACTTGAATTAGTTGGTAGGTACTAGGTGAGGTTTGTTGATGTTTTCAAAACATCTAAACAAGGTAGAAAAGCCTAGGTAAAACTTTTAGCAAAAATAGCCATAGGCACATAGGCCCTTTTCTTATTTAATTTCTTTTTATTTTATTTTAACTTGGATGGTGAAAAGGAGGGTGAGGTTTAGGGTTTAAGATCATTTCAAAATACTACTACAGACAATCATGGCAATATCTCAACATCTAAGCATGATCACTATGTATCTAACTTAAATTAATAAATGTTTTTGTTGGTTCCAAATTTTGTAAAAAGGAAAATTCATTTTTTTGTTTTTTTGAAATTTTTGGGATGTTACACCTTCCTCTTGGGGTTCCCAACGGACGTGTGCTTTACCGTCACAAGTAAGCGCACGCAACACAACCCGATACAATCCGGTTTGCTCTCAACGGTCCGAACCACCGTCTCGATAGAATCACTCAAGGTAAAGACACGAGGTAGAATCCCTGAGCAAGAGATCGGTATGCAATCGATAGAATCACTCGTATGAGAGATCGAAGTAGAATCACACAAGTGAGAGATCGATCATATAAAGAGGACCTTGACACAACTCATATATTTGTGTCTAAGAGAGGAGGGGGTTTCCCTAATCCCAAAGGGATGGTGGAGGCATAAGCCTAATTCTTCCTCAAGCGATGACTTAGTGTTCTTAGGTGGGGCGGAGGGGGGACTATATATAGGGAGCTACTAAGGAGGGGTAGTTTAGGTACAAGCCAAAGGGAAAATACAACATAGTGCGGGGTGTTCTGGTGGTAAGTTTGGCAACGCCGGGGCTGGCGCCAGACTAGTTCGGCGGGTGGTCCAGCGGCCAATCGGATCGTCGTGGGAGTCGGCGGTGCCGGTTCGTGCGCCTGTTTGACCCTCTCTTCTTTTGTCTCCTCTTCCATGCTTCCATGACCTCGGCCTTAAGTCTTCGAGTGTCCATGGCACCCTCCATTCCCTCCGTGCTTGTCGATGCATCCCTATCATAGGCATAGGACGGAGTATGAAGTAGCATACCATTCCACATAGGAAATTGTAGGCACGCATAAAGGAGAAGATGCACCTTTGCGTGACGTGTCGGCGTGGACGCACATGATGTGGCGAAGACCGAAGGTCGGGCTACATCATCCCCCCCCACTTGAAAAAGAGTCGTCGTCGACGATAACTCATCATGAACATGTAGAGGAGGTAGATGGAAACAACTCTTGAATATACCTTTACTACTCATGAGCCCTATCAATAGCACAAGAAAAACAAAGCAACACTCAAAGAGTAGCCAAAGTTCCACGTGTTTAGCAAGGGAACGCAAGTAGAAGAAGGTTACCTTAGCAAGATGCCGTCGTGCTCTCATCGAGAAATCTTGTGTAGTCAAACTGGTGGGTTCAATCTTCTCATTGAAGCACTTGTGGAGGTATCTCTCTAGACTTCTTTTGGTCCACTCGTGCTCAATCGAGGTTGACCTTGTCTTCCGCGTACCTACACACACAATAGGCAAAGCAAAGAGCGTGTGTGCATGGTATATGAACACATCATCCATCATGATGTTCCATTTCTTTTGCACATCACCATTATCGTTAAGGAAATCATCATAATAGATATGGTGAATATGTGGAGTAAACATGGGAACATGCTCAACATGGATATATGCAAACTTGCAAAGTCTCCAAAATTTGAGAGAGTTATGAGGGCAATCTCATTCACAAGCATATCAACACTTTTGCAAACCAAGCATTGGAAAGAGCAAGTATTCAACACTTTGGTTGCATTAATGGGAGAATATCGCAAGCATGTAGCACAAAACATGTTCAACATTTTATCATAGCATGGCATGGTCAAATTGTCACAAGCTAGTAATTCCACATGTTCAACATGGTTATCAAGCAAAGCATCACATGAGAATAAGAACGGAGCATATGACATAGCAATTGTATCATGGGGACATATCAGGTGCAAATGACACAAGTTCTGAAAATCTGAAATTTTCGTTGCCAACCCCTGGATCATGTACCAATGGACAAATTCAAGTCTTCAGCTCCACCACAATCACTGAAAGCTCGTTTCCCATAAAACCCCCTACAAGTCCCCAACTTCCTTGGACTTCGAAGAAACGAAGGAACCAGAACAACAAGAACTGTTCTCCGTACATAAATTCTCCACACAATCCTGATCCCATCCCCATGAAACCAGAAGCAAGAGCGGATCCACAAGGCATAGACTCCCTGTACTTGTAGTCAGATCTGACGGAAGTGGCGGCCGGTGTTGCCGCATCGGCAGAGGCAGCAGTAGGCATCTTCTTCCTTGGGCTCACTAGCTTGATGGTCTGACCTCTTCGTCAAAGATGATGATGTGGGCATAACCCTTCGGGTACCCGATATTGCCACACCCGATACAAATTATGAAGATGGACCAGCACAATAACTCACAAGCTGGACCCACAAAGAATATCAACTTGGATTACAAGAAAGAAGACTCCAATACGAATCTTACTAGGACTCTTGTAAACCCTAGCTTGGCTGATATATAAAGCCAGGCAGGGGCACCCCTTAGACAGGCATATTCAGAAACATAAATCATAGAGACGACTCGCCTAGACATCGCAACCTGCGAACTAGAACTAGACTAGATACAACTACTCCGCCTATGGCGGCCCACTGTACACATATATTCATATAGTGGATTGCTAGCAGGACGTAGCGATCCTCCACCGCGGGGACGTGAACCTGGGTACGTCGTGTACCGTCTCGCTTCCGGAACTTTCATCGCCGCCTTTCTCTAAAACCCAAGCCCCTCATGGTTGGTATTGCCGAGGAACCGCCTCGTCAATTGGGCCGTCTGTGGGATAGCGACGACTGTATTTCGTTATGCGGGTGAGATACATCATCATTAAGAAGATCATCAAGAAAATCATCCACGCCATCCCATGTGCGTACACAGTGCAACCAGAGACAATCGATCGGGTCCCTAGCTGTGAGTTCGCTCCACGCGCCTGGCAGGTGAGTAGCAGCGATCCGTGGCAACCATGAAGGAGTCAATCACGAGCACAAGGATCAAGACAAAAGAAAAAGTCGTTCTGGCCAGATCGATTCTAGCTTCAACAGGCTCGACGGATGGACGCATCAATTTCCGAAGAAAGAGTGTTCAAGCAAAAACAGCGATCTACGCTACATGGAAGCTACCACGTGATATTAGGCAGACACTTAGTACTGTTTGCATGCGAATATTCATGGCAGGCTAAGATTAAGTGCGTATGGAAATAGAAAGCCACGACGTGCGGAGAACTAATTCACCGTTGACTACTTCACCACGGATTACACCGAAAAGTTTCTCTGTTGACTTCTTCCGGCCACACGCCACTCACCATCCGACACAAAGATTATCAGGTGCTATATTTCCAATTACGCAAAAAATATTTTGTTAAATATTTTTAGCTCGTACTAGTTGCACGCAGGATTTTGCGTCATAATATACCTGCAGATTGAAACAAAGCTTCGACTGCTCTGCTCGGTTGAACGCGCCCGGGGCTTACCTGTCTTGGACCCGACATTACCGACTCAGTATATTCGGATGCTCACCCGTCGCAGATCGGCCATATCAACTGCGTCCTCTTCATCGGCCAGGTCATTTAGGCGCCGCATGGACTATCTTTGGTGGCGCAGCTATTTCGGCTGCGCTCGCCGCATGGACTATATTTGGTGGCACAACAATTTCGGCTGCGCTCGCGACATGGACTATCTTTGGTGGCGCAACTATGGACTATCTTTGGTGGCGCAATTATTTCGGCTGCGCCCGCCGCATGGACTATCTTTGGTGGCGCAACTATTTCGGCTGCGCTCGCGGTATGGACTATCTTTGGTGGCGCAACTATGGACTATCTTTGGTGGCACAATTATTTCGGCTGCGCCCGCCGCATGGACTATCTTTGATGGCGCAATTATTTCGGCTACGCCCGCCGCATGGACTATCTTTGGTGGCGCAATTATTTCGGCTGCGCCCGCCGCATGGACCATCTTTGGTGGCGCAACTATTTCGGCTACGCCCGCAGCATGGACTATCTTTGGTGGCGCAATTATTTCGGCTGCGCCCGCAGCATGGACTATTTTTGGTAGCGCAACTATTTCAACTGCACCCACCACATCACTTCGCCTGCACCCGAGCTAATGAATTTATCTTCTTCGGCTCTGGATATATCTTCTCTTGATGCACTCTCGGGTCAGTGGATTCATTGTCTAGAATATTCAATGGATATAATCTTATAAAAATGATCCGGTGCACTCCCGGGTCGATGGCTTCATCACCTATGGTTATTAATGGATTTATCTTCTTCAACTCTGGATATATCTTCTCCCGATGCACTCTCGGGTTGGTGGATTCATCATCTGGAATATTCAATGGATATCATATTATATAATATTGACCCGATGCGCTCCTGACGGGAGCGCTGGAATTACTTGGGGGCTCTTGGAGTATCTCCAAACCATTGCGTTTACTCCCATCGGGAGCACTGGAATTCAAGAAGACATGAAGATCTTTGACTATTTTTACTACTCCCAACGGGAGTGCCGGTTCACTGGAATTCAAGAAGATATGAAGACTCCTTACTCCCACCGGGAGGTATGGTTATCGATATGAATTATTACAATATTGATAATTAATTAATACTCCCATCGGGAGCTATGGTTATCAATATACTAAAGATCCATCCAAGCCTCAGATAAATTATCGAGTGCTGTAGTTGATGGATACAATACAAAAAGACCCATGCCGGTACTTTAAACTACATAACTGCTAAAGAGAGACGGAGTCGACGGCAGGCACAGTTCTTTCGATTCGTTCGGGGGCTGCCGCCAAAACATACGCAATCGGATGGAGCGGAGTTGCACATTAATATGGGTTTAGCAAACCTGCAACAAGAGCTGATCACTCAAAGATTCGCCTCCGATAAACTTACAAACAATGGCATCAACGATGCTCAAGGTGCATTAAGAATTGCCCCTTGAAACAAACAACAATGTGTCAACGACACTTGAAGAGAAATATAACATTGGGTTGCTCGATTTGATTCTATACACGGTTGCAAGCATCCGTGCCCAGACTCGGAGGCTACTTCCATCGGGAGCACTGGATGCGCACCCGATAAAATTATCGGCTCCTCCAGGATATCACCCCAATTATCGGCTCCTCTGGGATATCCTCCAAATCATCGCCTCCTCCGGAATATCATCTAAATTATCGGCTCCTCTGGGATATCCTCCAAATCATCGACTCCTCCGGAATATTATCTAAATTATCGGCTCCTCTGGGATATACTCCAAATCACCGACTCCTCCGGAATATTATCTAAATTATCGGCTCCTCTCGGACATCATCTAAATCATCGACTCCGTAACAACCCAAAAATTTCAAAAACAAACAAAATGAATTTCCCTAGTTCCAAATTTTGGAACCAACAAAAACTTTTATTAAAATAAGATTGATACATATAGATCTGGTTTAAATCTTGTGTTTTGCCATGATGAGTGTTATTATGCTTATGTGCTAAACCCTAAACCTCACCCCTCCTTTTCACCACCCTAGTTAAAAATAAAATAAAAGGAAATTAAATAAGATAGAGGCATATGTGCCTAGGGCTATATTTATAAAACTTTACCCTAAGCCTTTCTACTTTGCTTAGAGGTTTGGAAAATCTTCATACACCTTACCTAGTACCTATCAAACCAATTCCAAGTGATTTCCAAAGAAATTAAAAAGAAACTAAAAATGCCATAGAGGCATATGAGAGTAAAATAGCAAATTTGGGAATTTAAGAATATTGACCTTAGTACTTGTGGTAAATGAATGGATCACTTCTATATACCTTTTCAACACTCAAACAACATCAATTGGGTCAAGCCAAGTCAAATTAAAAATCAAATGCCACATATGCATAGAGGCATATGTGCCACATAGCCATTTCACCAAATCCTTGACCTAGGACTCTAAACCTTGACCAAATGATGGGAAACCATCTCTCAACCTTTTATAACCCTAAATTGACCCTAAACCATGTCCAAGTGAAGCAAGGGGAACAATTTACAAAAATAATAAAATTTGAACCTCACCCCTTATGTGTTATGGCCAATTTTGCAAATCTTTGAGCAAGACCATTTGAATTGGTTTCAATGGTTGGAAAATGTTCTAAAACTAATAAGAGTCACATTTGAGTCAACAAAAGTCAACTCAAATGGGGAGAAATCAAAGGGTGAGGAATTCCCAATTTCACTCACATACACATAAAGCCAAATTTGCAAATCTTCAACCAAGGCCACCAATGCTTGATCCTTTGCTTGTAGAATACTTATATATGATAAACAAACACAATTGCATCAAAGAAACCAAAATCAAACCAAAGCAAGTCTCAAAACCTTCACACATATGATAATGGTCATATGTGCCTTTTATAAAATGTTCCTCACTTTACCCCTCCGTATTTGACTTTTCTTCAACCAAACTTGGTCAACTATTACCATGTCATCCAAGACCTTATGAAGGTGAACAACTTTCATGTTGACCACCATAACCAATGTTGACCAGGTTGACCAGAAATAAATTGACAAGTGATGAATTTGAAACAAAGGGAAGATTCCTCCACTTTTTGAAACTTTGCAAATCTTCACCAAAATGAACACCACCACCACCATTATATCTCTATGATTATATGTTTGAGATCCACCAAAGGAATTTCCAAAATTCAAAAATCTTTTTCTTTCGGGCAATTCACCGAACACCTTGCAGGCAGGGTGTGGAATGTTGCCCATGCTGAGTTTTGGAGAGGACCAAGTCCAAGCCTGGCTCCCCTCTGCATCTCTGACGCTCCCTCTCACCTCACCTCACCCTCTCCATCACCTGCCAACAACTGGAGATGACCCAGCTTGACCATTGCATCCATGCCGTGGCATGGCATGCCACTCCCATGCCACCACACTCTCTGGTCACTTCTGGCCTGCACCACCATGCCCTCTCTCTTCCTCCCACTCTCCTGGACACGCCCGTACCCTCTCTTGGTCAAACCGAAGCAGGCACACGCCAGCAGCCGCGTGCCCAGACGCGCCCAGGGACACCCAGTGGCTCGCCAGGACGCGCACGATGGCACCCCTGGACGCGACGAACGCCGCCGTGCCCCGTCGACTCGCGTGCTCCCCTCGACCTCTCCTTTCACCTGCAGCCTCGCCACGGTGCCCTCAATCTCCCGGACACCCCCACTTGGACGCGCTCGCCTCGTAGCCGTCGTCACGGACGACGAACTTCCGCCACCATACTGCCACGACTCGAGGACGATGACGACGCAACCAGTCACCCCTCTGCCTCACCATGCTGCCCGTCAGCCTCGCCTGAACGTCGCCAATGCTCGAGCCCATCACTTGCCCCTTCACTACCCGGGAACGACGAGCTCGTCGCCAACCCTCCACGGCACCCCGCAGCACCCCTTCATCCTATAAATACGGCCCCCCTGGATGATTTCTTCACACCAACCAGCTCGCCTCACCTCTCTGATCCTCCTCGTCCACTCCCCTCTCTCAATTAGCCACTAGAGCTATTCAATTTGTCACCGGAGCCCGCGGAGGAGCTGAGATCACCGCTGTCGATTGCGGCCACCATTTGAGACGCCGCCGGTGCCATCTGCTTCCCCTTCCTCGACAACCTCGCCGTAGCTCAACTCCGACCTTCGCCGTGCCGCCGGTGAGCCTCCCACACCCCACCGTCGCCGCGCCAGTGAGCTCTCTCGTCGCTGTCGACGATGAACTCCAACCGTTCGATCCAGTTCTAATCGAGCGGGCCACGTTGATCGTACCGCTTCGGCTGATTAAGTGGCGCTGACAGTGGAGCCCACTGTCAGGCGGCCCGCTCGCATCGCCAGCGTAGCTGGGCCGGCCCAATTAAGTTCCCGCCCCCGTTTGATTCAAATTTTCGTTTAATTCTTTTTCAGTTAAATTGCTATCAGATGCTTTGCTAGAAATCAAATATCTCCAAATCTACTGAGCCAAATTTTACAAATTTTATATATTTAGAAAGCTCATGAAAGGCCCCATCCAACCACACTGGATTCAAATCAAAATATGTTGTAGATTTTGAATAGTAAAAATAATAAAGCAGTAGCTTTTCAAACATCAAACAATTATTAAAAATCAACCCTTTTGAATTTTGAGGTGATTCCACCTCTCAAAATTCACATTTCAAATACTCTAATTGATTATGTGAAAATATGATATGGGTACTGTATATGATCATGGGCTAGAAGCAGAATATTGGCTATGTAGTCAATACTAGCCCACTTAAATTATTTCAAATTTTAGGAATTCAAATCTATGAGGTATAGCACCTCATTTAAATCATCTTTTCAAGATTGTATGAAGTCATGTGATGCCCCTGGTTGCTTGGTCTCATATTTGCTCACTTAAGAATATTAAATGTTTGCCATAGTAGCATTTAAATTGTTTCAACAAATTATTAAATCTTATGGGAGTGTCTCTCTCATTTAAATATTGTCATGAACAATTCAAAATGAGATTGAGACTCTGGTCATTTAAGTCTCACATGAATTGTTGATGATATTAAATCTTTACCATGATAGGATTAAAAGGTATGAGGTGTTCACCTCATTTAAATCATTTTCTTAAATGATAAGTGTGAAGAGGTTGACTTTGGTCAACCTAGGTCATATATTATTCATAAGAGAAATTAAATCTTAATAAGATAATGAGAGGAAATTATTTCTCTAAGTAATTAAAAGTAACACCTTATTTAGTATGAGAGGAAATTATTTTTCGTAAATAAGAAAACAACACATTTACCCACTTAATAGTAATGAGTGATGCTAGTTTAACTTGTGTAAATTATATGAGGTGTTTCACTTCATTTAAATCTTGTCCCAAGTACTTTCATATGAAGTTTGAACCCCTGGTCCAATACTCTCACATGAAATACTTGAAGATATTAAATCATAATAGGCATTATTAAATGGTATGAGGTATCCCTACCTCATTTAAATCATTTTCTCAAATGATGATGATGAATGGTTGACTTAGGTCAACATAAATTCATATGTGATGGTTTGAGAAATTAAATCTTAAAGAAGATTCAATGAGAGGAAATTATTCCTCAAGAAATATATGGAAACTATCATTTACATATAAAATGAGAGAAAATTATTCTTCCTCAAAACAATACCACCAATGCACCAAATTGTATTAATTGTGTGCATAGAATAGTTGGTGTGAATATATGTGATGTTTGGAATAGCCAATGAATTGTTTGGTGATTGTATCCTCGTATTCGTATTTTAGACGCTAGTACCGAGGAGTATCAAGAGGAGGAGGAAGTCTACTTTCAAGGAGAGGAAGACCACTTTGATCAGTACACCACTCAAGGCAAGCTGATATTCTTGCAAGCTCTTACCAATGCAAGCTAACATCCTTGCAAACCATATTATTGCAAGATAATACTCTTGCAAAGTGCAAAGCTCACCAGAGCAAGGCACCATTACTTTTTACTTTATGCTTATGATCCTATTTCCCAGTTTTACTCTTACAAGCTTTTATTTTTGATTATTTATAACTTGCCTTTATAGTTAACTTTGGTCTAGAGATAGAATACTACAAGAGTATCGAACTTAGCCTAGAAAGCTATAAGCTAGATAGCACCCCTCATGACTAGTTGCTAGTGCTGAATAAATAAAATTGACTACTCTAGATGGGAACTTGTGAAATGAAATGACTTTGAAAACCTTGGAATGATGAGTCATTCTATTGAAAGATTTTGAAGGTGAATATGACTGGTGAATGACTTGGTGAACTTTACAAAAACTGATGGTTGGGTTCGGATGCGATACCATTCCAATTTAGCAAGTACCCCCACAATACCTGATATGGGTAGGGCTTAACTAGAAGTTTATGTATCTTAGTATGGGTTCCCTCTAAACAAGCGTCATCGGGGTTAGGCTAAAGGCTGCCTCTACAACAAAAGAAATGATGAGAAATGACGTGGAACGAGGTGAATGTCCGGCCCAAGCCTCGTGCAGTTCCGGGTTAACAGTTGGTTTTCACCGGGAGGCCAAGCTCATGGGGAGAGGTGCCTATACTAGGGTATGTAAGTGAAAGGTTATGGTTGGTAGTCCGCACACGGAGTGTGGTAAATCAGGGCCGATTAACCCGACGGATTATTGCAAATGTTGTGGCACAAGTGTACGACCTCTGCAGAGTGTAGAACTATTCGAATAGCCGCGTCCACGGTTACGGACGATTGGAAAGGCCATACTCGTTCCGTCATCAGACCATTTTCAAAAATGTGACATGTGAAGGGTGACTTGTGATTTGAACTTGAGATGGTGACTTTGAATTGAATCACAACAGAGTTGTGGGAATGACACTAATGTTCCCACTTGAGTAAGTTAGGCAAATGAAGAGGTTTTGTTTACTAAAGTGCTTATGAAATAAAACTGGCTTTATGCAAATGAAACTAGAGCTTAGGACCCCCTTACTATAGTTGATAGTGCTTACATTAGTATTAGTTTGCGAGTACTTTAAAGTACTCATGGCTTTGTCCCCTGGCTATTCAAATGGCCGGACTATGAAGAGGAGTACCAGAACCCGGAAGAAGGACAGCAGGACGTCTACGACAACTAGGATCACTCCGACGTCAACGATTGCTCGTGGAATAGATGGACTACTACTACGCTACTTCGCTTCCGCTATGTGTTTTGTAATTGATCAATAGATCAACTAGTATGGTAATGAGACCGGATCATGTGATCCCTTGTTGTAAGACAATTATGCGTTGTAATGAATGATGTGTTGTGATATTAATCTATTATGTCTCGCAAAAACAATATTCCTGGGATTGCGATGAATGGCATAATAGGCATCTGGACTTAAAAATCCGGGTGTTGACAAGTTGGTATCAGAGCCATTGTTGACCTTAGGAGACCCTAGTTAAAATGGACGTCTGTAAAACCTAGTTTCAAAACCAAAGAAGTGAATATTTGTGAAAAACTTATTCTCACTCTTAACCTTGAAATCTTTTTCAAAATGAGAAATTCATACTCTACTTCTTTGTAGCACTATCTAAAATTTTGCACACTTGACTACTTCTTTAACTTACTTATCCTACTTGCTCACGAGATGACGTACCAATGGAAATCCTATAAGCTTGGATCCGGAGACGACAAAAGTTTCGAAAAGGAGTTGAAGCAACTGGTGGACTATCTAGGACAACCGTATCCCGAGTTCTTCGGAATACCCCTCAAGGCTCAGTTAGGAGAACCACCTCGGTGGGACGTTTCTACTGATCTACGAAGGAAGCTTGATGCCCCGGTATGGGAAACCATATGGTTTTCTGTAACGGGAAACACTTGGAAGGAAGGACTAGACAAAGCTATGCAAGAAGCAATTTCCCGTCTGTGTGGACAAAATGAAGACAAGATCAAGAACACTCGCTTCATCTACTACCCAAGGCATGACTCCGTGGGAAGACCGATGACCATGCCCCCCACCACAACCAAAGATGAACCCCTCTGAAGCACCTCAGGACTTCAGGCAGTACAAAACCCGCCGGGATTTGGACAACGCCCTCGCCTCTCGCCAAGCATCTCACCCGTGAAGAAGAAGAATCCACCCGAAAGAGTAGTATCACCCCAGCACTTAAGTAGGTGTGAGTTGTATCAGGATCCCCTTGTATCGTAGAGCGATGAATGGTTCTTCAAACCAACGGAGTGTTAGATTTGTAATGTGTGATGCTTGGTATGAATGAAAAAGTGTTGTTGGTTTTTACCCCCGCAACACTACTCAAAATTTCAAATTGTGAACTTTTTAAATTTAACAAAAACAAACCATAGAAATTTCCCTCTTATCTTATCATCTACCCCAATGCTCAGATGGCCCCTCCAACCCGCAACGCCACCCCAGATGCCATGATGCAACTGCTGCAGACGATGATGGCAGACCGAGAAGTCGAGAGAGCTGAGCGCCAAGCAAACATTGCTGCACTGCAACAGATAGCTCAGAACAATCAAGGCCATGGAAACCACGACCACCCGGGGTCAAAGTTGAAGAACTTTCAGAACACCAACCCTCCGGTGTTCAACAAGACTGAAGAGCCCCTTGATGCTGATGACTGGCTCCAGACCATGGAGAATAACCTCGAAGTTGCGGGAGTTGAAGCCGCAGAGAAAGTGCTGTTTGCCACGCACTACTTAGCAGGACCAGCCGAGCTTGGTGGACCAAGCACCCGTGCCATGAATGCAGGACAGATGATGACCTGGGAAGACTTCAAGCTGAAGTTTAGCAAGTACCATGTGCCCCAAGGACTGATCAAGAAGATGAGAGACGAGTTCCGTGAACTCAAACAAGGAAGGATGTCCGTGGTAGAATACCGCGACAGGTTTCTCACTCTATCAAGGTACGCCCCGGATGAGACCGACACCAATGAGAAGAGAAAGGAAAGATTTCTGAACGGACTACACGACGAGATGCAGACTGTGTTAGTGAACATTCCGTTCGCTGACCTCGAAGCCCTGGTGGACTCAGCCATCCAGATGGAAGGGAAACTGCATCAAGCCAATGAGAACCGCAAGAGAAGAATGATGAACCAGAATGGACCCCACCATACCCAGAAGTACCGCAACAACTCCTCGGGAGGATTCACCCCAAGATACAACAAGCCAACTACTCAGAATTATCGCCCCAACTACACCAACAACAACGGAGGACCCCCGAAGCCCAGAGGCAACCACAACAACAACAACCACAACAATGGAAACAACAACAACACCAACACAGCCCCAAGAACTGGAAGCAATGCTACCCCCATCATTCCCAAAGACAAGTCCACCGTCAACTGCTATGAATGTGGAGTTGTGGGTCACTTCTCCAATGAGTGCCCCAAAAAGCTTGCCGAGATTGCCGCCAATACCGCAGCACCTGCTCAGCAACAGCGCCGCTTTGCCGGAAGAAGGAACCAGAACAACAACGACGGTCGTCTCTACCACATGACTGCCACTGAAGCTCAGGAAGCACCCCAGACCTTGCCAAGTATGTCCTCCTGTTAATAAAATGCTCAATCCCTCTTAGGAACCTAACTTTTCTTAAAATCTCGGGACGAGATTTGTTTAAGGGGGAAGGGTTTGTAACAACCCAAAAATTTCAAAAACAAACAAAATGAATTTCCCTAGTTCCAAATTTTGGAACCAACAAAAACTTTTATTAAAATAAGATTGATACATATAGATCTGGTTTAAATCTTGTGTTTTGCCATGATGAGTGTTATTATGCTTATGTGCTAAACCCTAAACCTCACCCCTCCTTTTCACCACCCTAGTTAAAAATAAAATAAAAGGAAATTAAATAAGATAGAGGCATATGTGCCTAGGGCTATATTTATAAAACTTTACCCTAAGCCTTTCTACTTTGCTTAGAGGTTTGGAAAATCTTCATACACCTTACCTAGTACCTATCAAACCAATTCCAAGTGATTTCCAAAGAAATTAAAAAGAAACTAAAAATGCCATAGAGGCATATGAGAGTAAAATAGCAAATTTGGGAATTTAAGAATATTGACCTTAGTACTTGTGGTAAATGAATGGATCACTTCTATATACCTTTTCAACACTCAAACAACATCAATTGGGTCAAGCCAAGTCAAATTAAAAATCAAATGCCACATATGCATAGAGGCATATGTGCCACATAGCCATTTCACCAAATCCTTGACCTAGGACTCTAAACCTTGACCAAATGATGGGAAACCATCTCTCAACCTTTTATAACCCTAAATTGACCCTAAACCATGTCCAAGTGAAGCAAGGGGAACAATTTACAAAAATAATAAAATTTGAACCTCACCCCTTATGTGTTATGGCCAATTTTGCAAATCTTTGAGCAAGACCATTTGAATTGGTTTCAATGGTTGGAAAATGTTCTAAAACTAATAAGAGTCACATTTGAGTCAACAAAAGTCAACTCAAATGGGGAGAAATCAAAGGGTGAGGAATTCCCAATTTCACTCACATACACATAAAGCCAAATTTGCAAATCTTCAACCAAGGCCACCAATGCTTGATCCTTTGCTTGTAGAATACTTATATATGATAAACAAACACAATTGCATCAAAGAAACCAAAATCAAACCAAAGCAAGTCTCAAAACCTTCACACATATGATAATGGTCATATGTGCCTTTTATAAAATGTTCCTCACTTTACCCCTCTGTATTTGACTTTTCTTCAACCAAACTTGGTCAACTATTACCATGTCATCCAAGACCTTATGAAGGTGAACAACTTTCATGTTGACCACCATAACCAATGTTGACCAGGTTGACCAGAAATAAATTGACAAGTGATGAATTTGAAACAAAGGGAAGATTCCTCCACTTTTTGAAACTTTGCAAATCTTCACCAAAATGAACACCACCACCACCATTATATCTCTATGATTATATGTTTGAGATCCACCAAAGGAATTTCCAAAATTCAAAAATCTTTTCTTTCGGGCAATTCACCGAACACCTTGCAGGCAGGGTGTGGAATGTTGCCCATGCTGAGTTTTGGAGAGGACCAAGTCCAAGCCTGGCTCCCCTCTGCATCTCTGACGCTCCCTCTCACCTCACCTCACCCTCTCCATCACCTGCCAACAACTGGAGATGACCCAGCTTGACCATTGCATCCATGCCGTGGCATGGCATGCCACTCCCATGCCACCACACTCTCTGGTCACTTCTGGCCTGCACCACCATGCCCTCTCTCTTCCCCCCACTCTCCTGGACACGCCCGTACCCTCTCTTGGTCAAACCGAAGCAGGCACACGCCAGCAGCCGCGTGCCCAGACGCGCCCAGGGACACCCAGTGGCTCGCCAGGACGCGCACGATGGCACCCCTGGACGCGACAGAACGCCGCCGTGCCCCGTCGACTCAGTGCTCCCCTCGACCTCTCCTTTCACCTGCAGCCTCGCCACGGTGCCCTCAATCTCCCAGACACCCCCACTTGGACGCGCTCGCCCTGTAGCCGTCGTCACGGACGACGAACTTCCGCCACCATACTGCCACGACTCGAGGACGATGACGACGCAACCGGCCACCCCTCTCGCCTCACCATGCTGCCCGTCGGCCTCGCCCGAACGTCGCCAATGCTCGCAGCCCATCACTTGCCCCTTCACTACCCGGGAACGACGAGCTCGTCGCCAACCCTCCACGGCACCCCGCAGCACTCCCTTCATCCTATAAATACGGCTCCCCTGGATGATTTCTTCACACCAACCAGCTCGCCTCACCTCTCCGATCCTCCTCGTCCACTCCCTCTCTCAATTAGCCACTAGAGCTATTCAATTTGTCACCGGAGCCCGCGGAGGAGCTGAGATCACCGCCGTCGATTGCGGCCACCATTTGAGACGCCGCCGGTGCCATCTCGCTTCCCCTTCCTCGACAACCTCGCCGTAGCTCAACTCCGACCTTCGCCGTGCCGCCGGTGAGCCTCCCACACCCCACCGTCGCCGCGCCAGTGAGCTCTCTCGTCGCTGTCGACGATGAACTCCAACCGTTCGATCCAGTTCTAATCGAGCGGGCCACGTTGATCGTACCGCTTCGGCTGATTAAGTGGCGCTGACAGTGGAGCCCACTGTCAGGCGGCCCGCTCGCATCGCCAGCGTAGCTGGGCCGGCCCAATTAAGTTCCCGCCCCCGTTTGATTCAAATTTTCGTTTAATTCTTTTTCAGTTAAATTGCTATCAGATGCTTTGCTAGAAATCAAATATCTCCAAATCTACTGAGCCAAATTTTACAAATTTTATATATTTAGAAAGCTCATGAAAGGCCCCATCCAACCACACTGGATTCAAATCAAAATATGTTGTAGATTTTGAATAGTAAAAATAATAAAGCAGTAGCTTTTCAAACATCAAACAATTATTAAAAATCAACCCTTTTGAATTTTGAGGTGATTCCACCTCTCAAAATTCACATTTCAAATACTCTAATTGATTATGTGAAAATATGATATGGGTACTGTATATGATCATGGGCTAGAAGCAGAATATTGGCTATGTAGTCAATACTAGCCCACTTAAATTATTTCAAATTTTAGGAATTCAAATCTATGAGGTATAGCACCTCATTTAAATCATCTTTTCAAGATTGTATGAAGTCATGTGATGCCCCTGGTTGCTTGGTCTCATATTTGCTCACTTAAGAATATTAAATGTTTGCCATAGTAGCATTTAAATTGTTTCAACAAATTATTAAATCTTATGGGAGTGTCTCTCTCATTTAAATATTGTCATGAACAATTCAAAATGAGATTGAGACTCTGGTCATTTAAGTCTCACATGAATTGTTGATGATATTAAATCTTTACCATGATAGGATTAAAAGGTATGAGGTGTTCACCTCATTTAAATCATTTTCTTAAATGATAAGTGTGAAGAGGTTGACTTTGGTCAACCTAGGTCATATATTATTCATAAGAGAAATTAAATCTTAATAAGATAATGAGAGGAAATTATTTCTCTAAGTAATTAAAAGTAACACCTTATTTAGTATGAGAGGAAATTATTTTTCGTAAATAAGAAAACAACACATTTACCCACTTAATAGTAATGAGTGATGCTAGTTTAACTTGTGTAAATTATATGAGGTGTTTCACTTCATTTAAATCTTGTCCCAAGTACTTTCATATGAAGTTTGAACCCCTGGTCCAATACTCTCACATGAAATACTTGAAGATATTAAATCATAATAGGCATTATTAAATGGTATGAGGTATCCCTACCTCATTTAAATCATTTTCTCAAATGATGATGATGAATGGTTGACTTAGGTCAACATAAATTCATATGTGATGGTTTGAGAAATTAAATCTTAAAGAAGATTCAATGAGAGGAAATTATTCCTCAAGAAATATATGGAAACTATCATTTACATATAAAATGAGAGAAAATTATTCTTCCTCAAAACAATACCACCAATGCACCAAATTGTATTAATTGTGTGCATAGAATAGTTGGTGTGAATATATGTGATGTTTGGAATAGCCAATGAATTGTTTGGTGATTGTATCCTCGTATTCGTATTTTAGACGCTAGTACCGAGGAGTATCAAGAGGAGGAGGAAGTCTACTTTCAAGGAGAGGAAGACCACTTTGATCAGTACACCACTCAAGGCAAGCTGATATTCTTGCAAGCTCTTACCAATGCAAGCTAACATCCTTGCAAACCATATTATTGCAAGATAATACTCTTGCAAAGTGCAAAGCTCACCAGAGCAAGGCACCATTACTTTTTTACTTTATGCTTATGATCCTATTTCCCAGTTTTACTCTTACAAGCTTTTATTTTTGATTATTTATAACTTGCCTTTATAGTTAACTTTGGTCTAGAGATAGAATACTACAAGAGTATCGAACTTAGCCTAGAAAGCTATAAGCTAGATAGCACCCCTCATGACTAGTTGCTAGTGCTGAATAAATAAAATTGACTACTCTAGATGGGAACTTGTGAAATGAAATGACTTTGAAAACCTTGGAATGATGAGTCATTCTATTGAAAGATTTTGAAGGTGAATATGACTCGGTGAATGACTTGGTGAACTTTACAAAAACTGATGGTTGGGTTCGGATGCGATACCATTCCAATTTAGCAAGTACCCCCACAATACCTGATATGGGTAGGGCTTAACTAGAAGTTTATGTATCTTAGTATGGGTTCCCTCTAAACAAGCGTCATCGGGGTTAGGCTAAAGGCTGCCTCTACAACAAAAGAAATGATGAGAAATGACGTGGAACGAGGTGAATGTCCGGCCCAAGCCCTGTGCAGTTCCCGGGTAACGGTTGGTTTTCACCTGGGAGGCCAAGCTCATGGGGAGAGGTGCCTATACTAGGGTATGTAAGTGAAAGGTTATGGTTGGTAGTCCGCACACGGAGTGTGGTAAATCAGGGCCAGTTAACCCTGACGGATTATTGCAAATGTTGTGGCACAAGTGTACGACCTCTGCAGAGTGTAGAACTATTCGAATAGCCGCGTCCACGGTTACGGACGATTGGAAAGGCCATACTGTTCCGTCATCAGACCATTTTCAAAAATGTGACATGTGAAGGGTGACTTGTGATTTGAACTTGAGATGGTGACTTTGAATTGAATCACAACAGAGTTGTGGGAATGACACTAATGTTCCCACTTGAGTAAGTTAGGCAAATGAAGAGGTTTTGTTTACTAAAGTGCTTATGAAATAAAACTGGCTTTATGCAAATGAAACTAGAGCTTAGGACCCCCTTACTATAGTTGATAGTGCTTACATTAGTATTAGTTTGCGAGTACTTTAAAGTACTCATGGCTTTGTCCCCGGCTATTCAAATGGCCGGACTATGAAGAGGAGTACCGGAACCCGGAAGAAGGACAGCAGGACGTCTACGACAACTAGGATCACTCCGACGTCAACGGTTGCTCGTGGAATAGATGGACTACTACTACGCTACTTCGCTTCCGCTATGTGTTTTGTAATTGATCAATAGATCAACTAGTATGGTAATGAGACCGGATCATGTGATCCCTTGTTGTAAGACAATTATGCGTTGTAATGAATGATGTGTTGTGATATTAATCTATTATGTCTCGCAAAAACAATATTCCTGGGATTGCGATGAATGGCATAATAGGCATCTGGACTTAAAAATCCGGGTGTTGACAGACTCCTCCGAGACATCTACGGTATTCGACTTTATATTTTTTACACCCTATACGTAACTATTTCATATTCGTCTACAGGCTTGGGGGCTACTACTCCCATTGGGAGCGCTAGTCGCGCACCCGATAAAAAGATGGAAGCTTCGTCGACAATGAAGAATGAACCCGAAGACGTCGGCGTCAACATCAAGATCTTCGAGTACTACAACTTGAGTCTATGTGCGGCTGCAAGCACCTGCTCATAGACTCGGGGGCTACTCCCATCGGGAGCGCTTCGCGCACCCGACAAAAAGAAACTTCGACTCTGCATCAACCACAAGATTCAAGACTCAGCAGATGATCAAGATATTCAGACGATGCCAACTTTAGTACCTGCACGAAGCTTCACTTCGGTCAGACACTCGGGGGCTACTGATGTGGGCATAACCCTTCGGGTACCCGATATTTCCATACCCGATACAAATTATGAAGATGGACCAGCACAAGGACTCGACAAGCTGGACCCACAAAGAATATCAACTTTGATTACATGAAAGAAGACTCCAATACGAATCCTACTAGGACTCTTGTAAACCCTAGCTTGGCTGATATATAAAGCCAGGCAGGGGCACCCCTTAGACAGGCATATTCAGAAACATAAATCATAGAGGCGACTCGCCTAGACATCGCAACCTGCAAACTAGAACTAGACTAGATACAACTACTCCGCCTATGGCGGCCAACTGTACACATATATTCATATAGTGGATTGCTAGCAGGACGTAGCGATCCTCCACCGCGGGGATGTGAACCTGGGTACGTCGTGTACCGTCTCGCTCCCGGAACTTCCATCGTCGCCTTTCTCTAAAACCCAAGCCCCTCATGGTGGGCATTGCCGAGGAACCGCCTCGTCAGATGAGCTCCGATTCCTTCCGGCCGTCGATGGGGAAGGAGGTCATCGAGTTTTGGAAGTTACCGGGAAAGCCTGGGGGGAGAGATTTTCCGAACCGGAGAATCTGAGAAACTAAGATAGAATGAGATTTCAAGGGGAGTTCTGCAAAATATGGTAGAGGTGGGACGTCGCTGGTAGATCTATCTGTTGATACATGATCCAACGGTTCATGTCACCATTTTCAGATTTGCAGAATAAGCCTCATTTTCACCTGATACGTTCCCATTGTATCATCATCATGCATGCATTCAAGAGTCATCATTTCCACTAGTGGGATCATGGCATCATCAACACCCATATAGATAGACAATATGAAAATGTGATTTTTTAGAATTGGAATCAACTCAAAAGCATTTTTGGTTGATTTTTAATAAATGTTTGAAGTTTGAAAAGGCCCTGCCTTGTTATTTTTATCACATTAATTCTACACTGAATCTAGGGTTGAGACCAGTGAGGTTGGATAGAGCATTTCATAAGCTTTCCAAATATATAAAATTCCTTAAATTTGGTTCAGTAGAATTAGTTCTATTAAATTTTGAAAATGGCATCAGTAAAGAATTTCAGTTAAACAATTTAAGTCAAATTTGAATTGTTGGGCTACACGGGAAAGACTTAAACAGGCCGGCCCAGCTACGCTCACGATGCACGCGGGCCCCCTGACAGTGGGCTCCACTATCAGTGCCACTTAAACGAGCGAACCGGTACGTGAAGTGTGGGCCATTGGGTTAAAACGAGATCGAGCGGCTCGGGAGCGTCGTCGTCTCCGGCGAGAGGGGTTACTGGAGCGGCGAGGGTTGGGGTCCGGCGAGCTCACCGGTGCTCCGGCGAGGGTCGGCGATGTGTGCGGCGTCGTTGTCGAGGACGGCGAGGCGAATGGTGGTCGTGGGAGCGCTTGAGGTGGCCGGGATCTTCTCCTTCGTCAAGCTTTTGCGGCGGCGGTCTCCGGTTAAATTGCGGCGGCGGAGTGGGTAATGTGGAGTGGAGAGGTGTCGAGGAAGGTCAGAGAGGAGAGGGGAGCAAGATCGTGTGAAGAATGGAGGCAGGGGTGCTCCCTTTTTATAGCGGCGAGAGGTGACCGTGGGGCGCGGGGCAGGTCGGTGTGACGACGGCGATGGAGGTCATGCGGGGCCAGGGGAGTGGGCGCGGCGTGTAGGCGGTGTCGAGGCGGTGCTAACGCGCATCATGGCGAGGACGTGGATGGACTGAGGCGGTGGGGCGACGTCACGTACTGGCGGTACGGTGGCGGATGGTCGGCGATGAGCTCGTCGTTTACAGGGCGCCAGTGTCCGATTGGAGTTGTCTAGTAGGTAGCTAGTACCGTGGTGACGCTGGGTGAGAGAGGAGAGGGCTTGGGTAGGTCAGCATCGACGGGGAGCGTTGACGTTCTAGCGCGCTCTGGGACGTCACCGTGCGCGCTCTGGCGTGCGCGTGCGTCACTGGGCGCGCTCGTGCCGGCGTGTGGCGTGTTCCATTTCGTCGACCACCGTGTCTAGCTCGTGTAGGAGAGTGAGAGGAAGTGCAATGACATGGTCTAGCACGTTGGATTTGACCAGAGAGAGGGGTGGCATGTGTGTGTGTCATGCATGCACGGCATGGCATTGTTCTCCAATATTTTGTGGCATGATGCAATGAGTGAGAGAGGGTACCAATGTTGAGCAAAGCTTGATGGTTAGGGCAAGAACACACTGGATTTTAGCATGTATGTAGTTGGTAGATTTGGGGCACACAAGGTGCTCGGTCAAATGGCCGCAAGAGATCAACTTTCAAATTTTGAAATGAATTTTGGTGGAGTTGATTTCAATAATATTTGGAGCACAATGCTGGTGGTGGTGTGCAAAATGGAGTTGGTTTGCAAAAGTGCAAAAGTGGCACAATCTTGAATCTGCTTTGAAGTTCCAACTTTGCTTGAGCATAACTTTGAATCTAGCAAGAATTTGCATGGGTGGTTTTGACCAAAGTTGTTCACCTTGATGTGGTCTTGGATGAGGTGCAAAGAGTTGAGATGGTTTAGTTTCAAATCTCTTAATACAGGGGCTCAAAGTGGGCATCATGAGATAAATGGCAGATTTGACCATTATCTCATGTGAGCTCAAATTGATTTCAAATTTGATTTGATTTGAGTTTCTTTGATTCAAAAAGTGTTCTTAAGTGTTTAGTAACTTTTTTCAACCGATGGAACAAGCTAAATTGCCCTAGGTCAAGGTTTTGCAAAATGGCCCTAAGCACATGTATGTGATGAATTGCAATTTTCTTATTTTCTTATTTTCTTTTTCTTTGCTTCACTTAGGCATGGTTAGTGTTTATTTAGTGTTGGATTGAGTTTGGTAAAGGTTTCAAACCATTTGGGTAAGGTATGAGGGCATAGGTCAAGATTTGTCATTATGGCTATGTGCCACATATGCCTCTATGCATATTTTTATTTTATTTTTATTTTGTTTTATCTTGGATGGTGAAAAGAAAAGTAAGGTTTAGGGTTTTAGGAACATTTGATAAGCATACCAACAATCATCATGGCAATAACACAAAGATCAAGCATGAGCACTATGCATAGTACCTCATTTAATAAAAGTTTTTGTTGGTTCTCATTTTTGGAAAAAGGAAATTCATTTTCTTCTTATTTTGCAAATTTGGGATGTTACAGTGTCCGATATGTGTACTATGCCTTCTCCATCTAGTGCTAGTTACGCCTCGTGCTAATTAATTCTATCCTAGTGCCTACATCCAGCACAAACCTCTGTCATTGTAGCTGTGACTCACCTCGACCATCGGAGCCCAATCACAAGAGCGAGCTCAGTCTCAACCAGAGAGGCATGTGTCTCATGGTTAGCTATCTACAACTTGCTGTCTTACTAAAACTGTGCCCATCATAGAGATCACCTCGCTGGTGTAGCAATGGCTGCAAGTAGCTGCTAGCATGAGCGAAGGGGATAAGGAAGAAAAGATTAAAAAAATGGGGTGGTGCCAACAACCAGGAAAGCTATCTATAGCTTTATGGATGTTTCTGGAATTGGGTAGAAAATAGTAGATGACACTGTAGCAGTGAATCCCAGAGACCAAGGCCGTTGGATGATGTCTAATGAACGGCAGAACTGTGTTCAAGAAAAAAATGGCAGAACAATATAGGCGAAATTAGCTTGAATTTTGATAATAAATCTTGGGCATTTTCCCTCGAACATGATGTACTACTACTACTACTCAACTTTGGGTAGTCTCTGGACTAGTCTCCCTCGTCCACCAATTATTATTATACTACTGCAGAAAGTTGAGGGCAGTCCCTAGTCCCGAGCAGTTCGCCCACTTCCCTGGCCTCATCCCAGAGATCTCACACCAACCACCTCACCGTCGACTAGCCGCCAGTCTACACCCCTCCGAAGAATCCCCAATGGCGGCGACGCCCCTACTAGAGCGCTCCTCACGCGAGCGCATCATCGAGTCTGGCCCACATGTCTTCCCTGCCTGTCGTGTGTCGGCAAGCACGACCGACTTCGCCGTCGGTGAGCCGTCGGCCGTGGGCGAGGGCGAGGCGTCCCCGTACACTATGACAGTGCAGATCTTCTTCTCGAGGACGTACGAGCTCAGGAGGATGGTCGGCTGATACATCCATTTTGCATCACTATTTTATATCATAATTTACTGTTATTCATTGATATATTTCATATTTAGAGATGATACTTATGTTATTTCATCTATTTTGCATGTTTCATGATTATTGGAGAATTATTCACCGGAGTCAGGATTCTACTGGAAAAAGCACCGTCAGAATGCAATATTTCTGGAGATCAACAATTGACGGAAATTACACTTATTTTTCCAGAAGAATGAGCCAGCCAAAAGGAGGAGCCGAGGAGGGCCGCCATGGGCCCCCCATAGGCCGGCGCGGGCCCTGCCCTGGCCGCGCCGCCTTGTGGGGAGGGGGCCCACAGCCCCCTTCGGCCGCCTCTCCTTCGCGTACTTCTTCTCCCCGAAAACCTAAGCTTGAGGGAATAATCACGAAGAAACACAGCCGCCTCTGCGGGGCGGAGAACACCAGAGAGAAAAGAGCTCTCCGGCGGGCAGGAATCCGCCGGGGAAATTCCCTCCCGGAGGGGGAAATCGACACCATCGACACCGCCATCTCCACCGCTGCACCTCGTCACCGCTGTAACATCTAGGGTTGAATCTTGATTGTTTGATATGGGAAACTCTCCCGGTATTGATTACTCCTTGTTATTGATGCTATTGAGTGAAACCATTGAACCAAAGTTTATGTTCAGATTGTTATTCATCATCATATCACCTCTGATCATGTTCCATATGATGTCTCGTGAGTAGTTCGTTTAGTTCTTGAGGACATGGGTGAAGTCTAATTGTTAGTAGTGAACTATGTTGAGTAATATTCAATGTTATGATATTTAAGTTGTGGTGTTATTCTTCTAGTGGTGTCATGTGAACGTCGACTACATGATACTTCACCTTTATGGGCCTAGGGGAATACATCTTGTATTCGTTTGCTAATTGTGGGGTTGCCGGAGTGACAGACAACTCTGAACCCCGTTGGTATATCGATGTAGGAGGGATAGCAGGATCTCAGAGTTTAAGGTTGTGGTTAGATTTATCTTAATTACTTTCTTGTATTTGCGGATGCTTGCGAGGGGTATAATCACAAGTATGTATTAGTCCTAGGAAGGGCGATGCATTAGCATAGGTTCACCCACACAACACTTATCAAAACAATGAAGATTAATCAGCTATATGAAGCGAAAGCACTAGACTAAATTCCCGAGTGTCCTCAAGAACGTTTGGTCATTATAAGTAAACAAACCGGCTTGTCCTTTGTGCTAAAAAGGATTGGGCCACTCGCTTCAACTATTACTCTCGCATTTTATTTACTTGTACTTTATTTATCTACTATATCAAAACCCCCTGAATACTTGTTTGTGAGCATTTACAGTGAATCCTTCATCGAAACTGCTTGTCAACACCTTCTGCTCCTCGTTGGGTTCGACATTCTTACTTATCGAAAGTACTACGATACACCCCCTATACTTGTGGGTCATCAAGACTATTTTCTGGCGCCGTTGCCGGGGAGTAAAGCGCTATTGGTAAGTGGAATTGGTAAGGGAAACCTTTACTGTACGTGCTGATTTTATTTCTGCCTGCTGCTATAATTCATTATGGAGAGGTCTTCTCTTGAATTCCTATTTGGAAAATCTACTACTACTGCAAAGGTAGTGGATGAGGCGCCAGGTGAGAAAGAGGTTCCATATAAAATACCTATGAAAATTATTGAACGTGTTGTGGATAACCGCTATGAAGGGGATGGAACAGTCCATCATGGAGATCATTTACTGTTTTTACATGAATTATGCGGGTTATTCAAATGTGCAGGTATTGCTATGGATGAAGTTAGAAAGAAACTATTCTCCATATCGCTGTCTGGTAAAGCGGCGCATTGGTATAAATTGCTGAAGAATGGTGATTCTCTTGATTGGAAGGATATTGTGCCTCTATTTTATTCTAAATTCTATCCTCCAAGTGAAATTCACAAAGACCGAAACCGCATATATAATTTCTGGCCTCATGATGGAGAGAGTATTGCCCAAGCATGGGGGAGATTGAAGTCTTTAATGCTCAAATGTCCCATTCATGAGCTTCCTGGTAATATCATCATTGATGATTTCTATGCAAGACTTCCTTTTCAAGATAAAACCTTGCTGGATACTACTTGTTCTGGATCATTTACACGCAACAAAGAAGAGTTTAAAAGGGTGATAACCCACAAGTATAGGGGATCGCAACAGTCTTCGAGGGAAGTAAAACCCAAATTTATTGATTCGACACAAGGGGAGGTAAAGAATACTTATAAGCCTTAACAACTGAGTTGTCAATTCAGTTGCACCTGGAAAAGCACTAGTAACGAGGGTGATGTGAAAGCAACGAGTAATATGAGAGCGAGTAGTAACGATAACACATCAGCGAGTAGCAGTAATATGAGAGCAATGGCACCGAGAAAATAGTTGATACTACTTCCAATGACATGTAGAACGAGTATA
>NC_061512.1:87346893-87408165 GCF_022539505.1 Lolium rigidum | reverse complement strand
ATCAAGTTATTACATATGTGTTGTTTATGATCTTGCATGCTCTCCGTTACTAGTAGAGGCTCTGGCCAAGTTGATACTTTTAACTCCAAGAGGGAGTATTTATGCTCGATAGTGGGTTCATGTCTCGCATTGACATCCGGGATAGTGACAGAAAGTTCTAAGGTTGTGTTGTGCTTGTTGCCACTAGGGATAAAACATTGATGCTATGTCTAAGGATGTAGTTGTTGATTACATTACGCACCATACTTAATGCAATTGTCCGTTGTTTAGCAACTTAATACCGGAAGGGGTTCGGACGATAACCCGAAGGTGGACTTTTTAGGCATAGATGCAGCTTGGATGGCGGTCTATGTACTTTGTCGTAATGCCCAATTAAATCTCACTATACTTATCATGATCATGTATGTGCATTGTTATGCCCTCTCTATTTGTCAATTGCCCAACCGTAATTTGTTCACCCAACATGCTATTTATCTTATGGGAGAGACACCTCTAGTGAACTGTGGACCCCGGTCCATTCTTTTAATACTGAAATACAAATCTACCGCAATACATTGTTTCTTACTGTTTTCTCTCGCAAACAATCATCTTCCACACAATACGGTTAATCCTTTGTTACAGCAAGCCGGTGAGATTGACAACCTCACTGTTTCGTTGGGGCAAAGTACTTTGGTTGTGTTGTGCAGGTTCCACGTTGGCGCCGGAATCTCCGGTGTTGCGCCGCACTACATCCCGTCGCCATCAACCTTCAACGTGCTTCTTGGCTCCTCCTGGTTCGATAAACCTTTGTTTCTTTCTGAGGGAAAACTTGCTGCTGTGCGCATCATACCTTCCTCTTGGGGTTGCCCAACGAACGTGTGAAATACACGCCATCAACTAAATGTAAGGATGCTTTCATTGGAAAATATTATCCTCCTGCTAAAATTATATCTTTGAGAAGTAGCATTATGAATTTTAAGCAATTGGATAATGAACATGTTGCCCAAGCAAGGGAGAGAATGAAATCTTTGGTAAAGAATTGCCCTACCCATGGACTAACTACTTGGATGATCATCCAAACCTTTTATGCAGGATTAAATTTTTCTTCAAGGAAACTATTGGATTCAGTCTGCTGGAGGTACTTTTATGTCCATCACTTTGGGTGCTGCAACAAAGCTTCTTGATGATATGATGATCAACTACTCTGAATGGCACACTGAAAGGACTCCTCAAGGTAAGAAGGTAAATTCTGTTGAAGAAACCTCTTCCTTGAGTGATAAGATTGATGTTATTATGTCTATGATTGTTAATGGTAAATCTCATGTTGATCCTAATAATGTTCCTTTAGCTTCATTGGTTGCTCAAGAAGAGCATGTTGATGTGAACTTCATTAAAAATAATAATTTCAACAACAATGCTTATAGGAATAATTTTGGTAACAACAACTATAGGCCATATCCTTCTAATAGTGGTAATGGTTATGGTAATTCTTATGGTAATTCTTACAACAATAGTAGGAGTGTACCCTCTGATCTTGAAGTCATGCTTAAAGAATTTATTAGTACACAAACTGCTTTTAACAAATCTGTTGAGGAAAAGTTTGGTAAAATTGATGTTCTTGCTTCTAAGGTTGATAGTATTGCTCTTGATGTTGATCTTTTGAAACTTAAAGTTATGCCTAAAGAAGTTAAAGATACTAAGTCATTTTCTACAGCAAATGCTATCCAAGTTCGAATTGATGACAATATTAGAATGATGGCTGAATTGCATGCTAGGTGGGAAAGAGAAGAAAAACTTGCTAAAGAGAATAATATAGCTAGAGTTTGGACTATTACCACCACTAGTAATGTTGATGCTTCACATGTTGCTAAACCTCCTACTATCAATGGTAAAATAATTGGTGTTGGCAATGTTTCTACTTCTACTACAAAGCGTGCAAAATTGCCCGAAACTGCTGAAACTGTTTGTGATAAAAGTGCTGAAATTTTTCAAAGTGTTGGGGACAATGGTCCCATTGCTTTAGATCATAATGGTTTTGATTTTGATAATTGTCATATTTCTGAAGTTATTAAGTTCTTGCAAAAACTTTCTAGAAGTCCTAATGCTAGTGCTATAAACTTGGTCTTTACAAAACATATTACAAATGCTCTCATTAAAGCTAGGGAAGAGGAATTAAAACTTGAACCTTCTATCCCTAGGAAGTTGGAAGATGGTTGGGAGCCCATCATTAAAATGAAGGTCAACGATTTTGATTGTAATGCTTTATGTGATCTTGGTGCAAGTATTTCTGTTATGCCTAAGAAACTTTATGATATGCTTGACTTGCCACCTTTGGAATATTGTTATTTAGATGTTAATCTTGCTGATAATTCTATAAAGACACCTTTGGGGAGAATTGATAATGTTCACATTACGGTTAACAATAACCTTGTCCCCGTTGATTTTGTTGTTTTGGATATTGAATGCAATGCATCTTGTCCTAGTGTTTTGGAAAGACCATTTCTTCGAACCGTTGGTGCTATTATTGATATGAAAGAAGGAAATATTAAATATCAATTCCCTCTTAAGAAAGGTATGGAACACTTCCCTAGAAAGAGAATGAAGATGCCTTTTGATTCTATTATTAGAACAAATTATGATGTTGATGCTTTTTCTCTTGATGTTACTTGATTTACACTTTCTGCGCCTAGCTAAAAGGCGTTAAAGAAAAGCGCTTATGGGAGATAATCCATTATTTTATTTCTGCAAATTTTTTTATATTTCAGTCAAGGTGCTTGTTACTACTGTAGCAATACCTTTGTATCATTATTTTCTTGCATTGTTGTGCCAAGTAAAGTCTTTGATAGGAAGTTGATACTAGATTTGGATTTCTGCGCAGAAACAGATTTTTAGCTGTCACGAATTTGAGCTTTTCTCTCTGCAGAAAACTCTTAAAATCCTGAAAAAATTAATGCGTAATCCTCAGATATGTACGCAACTTTCGTTCAACTGGAGTTTTTCCATCTGAGCATGTTAAGTGCCTCGAAAAAATTCGTCTTTACGGACTGTTCTGTTTTGACAGATTCTGCCTTTTATTTCGCATTGCCTCTTTTACTGTGTTTGAGTGGATTTCTTTGCTCCATTAAATTTCAGTAGCCTTGGGTAATGTCCAGAAGTGTTGGGAATGATTGTATCCCTGCTGAACATGTGAATTTTTGATTATGCACTAACCCTCTAATGAGATTGCTTTGAGTTTGGTGTGAACGAAGTTTTCAAGGATCAAGAGAGGAGGATGATATAATATGATCAAGAAGAGTGAAAAGTTTAAGCTTGGGGATACCCCCGTGGTTCATCCCTGCATATTTCAAGAAGACTCAAGCGTCTAAGCTTGGGGATGCCCAAGGCATCCCCTTCTTCATCAAACTTATCAGGTCACCTCTAGTGAAACTATATTTTAATTCCGTCACATCTTATGTGCTTTACTTGGAGCGTCCGTGTGCTTTTATTTTCGTTTGTTATTTTAAGTTTTCTTAATAAATCGGATCCTAACATGCTTGTGTGGGAGAGAGACACGCTCCGCTTTTTCATTTGAACACTTGTGTTCTTCGTTTTATTTTTCATGTTCATGGCGAAAGCTGAAAGCCGCAGCACTTATTGTCATTTTGTTGGAAACAGAAAATGCTTCATGTGGTAATTGGTATATTGTCTTGAATAATTTGATACTTGGCAATTGTTTTGAGCTCTCAAGTAGATCATGTTTAAGCTCTTGCATCATGTAGTTTAAACCTATTAGTGGAGAACTACCGTAGAGCTTGTTGAAATTTGGTTTGCATGATTGGTCTCTCTAAGGTCTAGATATTTTCTCGGTAAAAGTGTTTGAGCAACAAGGAAGACAGTGTAGAGTCTTATAATGCTTGCAATATGTTCTTATGTAAGTTTTGTTGTTCCGGTTTATACTTGTGTTTGCTTCAAACAACCTTGCTAGCCAAAGCCTTGTACTGAGAGGGAATGCTTCTCGTGCATCCAAAACCTTGAGCCAAAACCTATGCCATTTGTGTCCACCATAACTACCTACTATGTGGTATTACTCCTTATTTGTGTCAATTTTTATAGCTCATGAGAAAGTATGTGGTGTTTTATCTTTCAATCTTGTTGGGCAGACTTTCACCAATGGACTAGTGGCATACATCCGCTTATCCAATAATTTTGCAAAAAGAGCTGGCAACGGGGTGCCCAGCCCCAATTAATTAACTTTCATTAATAATTCTCTTCACATGTTTTGCCCTGATTTATCAGTAAGCAACTTAATTTTGCAATAGACACTCCTCCATGGTATGTGAAATGTTGGAAGGCACCCGAGGATTCGGTTAGCCATGGCTTGTGAAAGCAAAAGGTTGGGAGGAGTGTCATCTATAAATAAAACTAAAATACATGTGTAAACAAAAGAGAAGAGGGATGATCTACCTTGTCGGTAGAGATAACGTCCTTCATGGGAGCCGCTCTTTGAAAGTCTCGTTTGACAAGGGGGTTAGAGTGCCCACTACCATTCGTTGACAACAACAAACACCTCTCAAAACTTTATTTTTATGCTCTCTATATGATTTCAAAACTTGAAAAGCTCTAGCACATGATTTAATCCCTGCTTCCCTCTCGCGAAGGGCCTTTCTTTTACTTTATGTTGAGTCAGTTTACCTACTTCTTTCTATCTTAGAAGCAAACACTTGTGTCAACTGTGTGCACTGATTCTTACATGCTTACTTATTGCACTTATTATATTACTTTGTGTTGACAATTATCCATGAGATATGCATGTTGAAAGTTGAAAGCAATTGCTGAAACTTAAATCTTCCTTTGTGTTGCTTCAAAACCTCTTATTAAGAATCTATTGCTTTATGAGTTAACTCTTATGCAAGACTTTTTGATGCTTGTCTTGAAAGTACTATTCATGAAAAGTTTTTGCTATATGATTCAGTTGTATAGTCATTATATTTTTTTTTAGCAAACTATAGACCATTGCTTTGGGTCACTTCATTCATCTCATATGCTGTACAATAGTGTTGATCAAGATTATGTTGGTAGCATGTCACTTCAGATTTTTTTTTATCGTTTACCTACTCGAGGGCGAGTAGGAACTAAGCTTGGGGATGCTTGATACGTCTCCAACGTATATATAATTTCTTATGTTCCATGCTAGTTTTATGACAATACCTACATGTTTTATTCACACTTCATAATGTTTTTATGCATTTTCTGGGACTAACCTATTAACAAGATGCCACAGTGCCAGTTCCTGTTTTCTGCTGTTTTTGATTTCAGAAAAGTTAGTTTACAAATATTCTCGGAATTGGACGAAACAAAAGCCCACGACCCTATTTTCCATGGAGTGTTCCAGAAGACCGAAGAAGAGTCGAGGAAGGTCAGCAGGGGGCCCACACCATATGGCGGCGCGGGGGGGCCTTACTGCCGCGCCAAGGTGTGGTGAGGGAGCCCCCTGGCTCCCCCGACTCTGCCCCTTCGCCTATTTATTCCTTCGTCCCCGAAAACCCTAGCACCGAGAGCCAAAATACCAGAACAGTTCCAGAGACGCCGCCGCCGTCAACCCTAACTCGGGGGGTTCAGGAGATCTCCTCCGGCACCCTGCCGGAGAGGGGAATCATCACCGGAGGGCTCTACATCACCATGCCCGCCTCCGGACTGATGCGTGAGTAGTTCATCCTTGGACTATGGGTCCATAACAGTAGCTAGATTGTTGTGTTCTCCTCTTGTGCCATCATGTTTAGATCTTGTGAGCTGCCTAGCATGATCAAGATCATCTATTTGTAATGCTACATGTTGTGTTTGTTGGGATCCGATGAATATGGAATACTATGTCAAGTTGATTATTGATCTATCATATATGTGTTATTTATGATCTTGCATGCTCTCCGTTGCTAGTAGAGGCTCTGTCCAAGTTGATACTTGTAACTCCAAGATGGGGTATTTATGCTAGATAGTGGGTTCATGTCTCCATTGAATCTGGGGTAGTGACAGCAACCCCTAAGGTTGTGGATGTGCTGTTGCCACTAGGGATAAAACATCAATGCTTTGTCTAAGGATATTTGTATTGTTTACATTACGCACAATACTTAATGCAATTGTCTGTTGTTTGCAACTTAATACTCGGAAGGGGTGCGGATGCTAACCCGAAGGTGGACTTTTTAGGCATAGATGCATGTCTGGATGGCGGTCTATGTTCTTTGTCGTAATGCCCTAAGTAAATCTCATAGTAGTCATCATGATATGTATGTGCATTGTTATGCCCTCTCTATTTGTCAATTGCCCAACTGTAATTTGTTTACCCAACATGTTATTTATCTTATTGGAGAGACACCACTAGTGAACTGTGGACCCCGGTCCATTCTTTTACATCTGAAATACAATCTACTGCAATCATTGTTCTCTTTTGTTTTCTGCAAGCAAACATCATTTTCCACACCATGCGTTTAATCCTTTGTTTTCAGCAAGCCGGTGAGATTGACAACCTCACTGTTAAGTTGGGGCAAAGTAGTTTGATTGTGTTGTGCAGGTTCCACGTTGGTACCGGAATCCCTGGTGTTGCGCCGCACTACACTCCTTCACCAACAACCTTCACGTGATCTTCATCTCCTACTGGTTCGATAACCTTGGTTTCTTTCTGAGGGAAAACTCGCTATTGTACGCATCATACCTTCCTCTTGGGGTTCCCAACGGACGTGTGCTTTACCGTCACAAGCAGCTAACTAGGGACTCCTTGTTGTTTACATAACACACATGTATCAATGTTTCGGTTATAGCATGGTATGCAAACACTTATCATAAACACAAAGATATATTATAATAACCACTTTATTATTGCCTCTTGGGCATATCTCCAACAGTCTCCCACTTGCACTATAGTCAATAATCTAGTTTACATTTGTGATAAAACACCTTGGCCTTCTGGTGCTTATCATGTTTTGCTCATGGGAGAGGTTTCAGTCAACGAATCTGACACGCTCAGAAATGTATGTATTTTGCAATTCATTTGCGTCTTCACGCATCACTCATTTTCCAAATGAGTCGGCATTAATCGTATATGTTCGGTCTTCTGGTGGAACCTTAATTCCGCGGTCTCAAATATGTCACTAGTATTGTCACACACAATATAGCTTCAAAGTTCTGACACTATCGGAACTACACCAAGTTCTCAAAGAACTTCTCGACTTAACATCCTTAGTCATTTGTCAAAACAATGACATACTCTACCTTCGTTTGTAGAATCCATCACAATATTTTAGAACTCTTCTAAATATAGCATTGTGCTACCTTTTAAACAACACTTAGCCTAATTGAGATTTGAAATTCATATTTACATGTGACCAAACTAATATCGGTGCAACACCTTACAGCGATTTGTTTGTCATTACCCCATACAAAACTATATATATCCTTGGTTCTTCTAAAGTACTCAAGGATATTCTTACTGTCATCCAATGATTATTACATGAATCATTCTGGTATATGCTCGTAACATTTTAGAGCATAGGACATCTGATTTTGTACATATTATTCGTGATCTAAAATCACTCATGTGTTTTAAATCATCGAGTGCCAAATACACTCAAGTCTTGTTAAACCTTCACATTAAAAAGAACACCTTCTTAATATTTTTATATTGAATTACTTCAATATACATTCTATGTACTTTGACTTAAACTTATTATGTGTTTCAATCTATCTTCATAGATCTTGACACTTAATATGTTTCAGTCCATATACTTTCATTGAAGTTAATTATCAATGAAACCTTTTAATCACATCAAGTATATAATTACATCATTTATAATCAATAATATGTCATCCACATATAATATTATAACTATGTCTCAGCGTTCCCACTTAATTTCTTGCAAATGCAAGCATCTTCATCGTTTCTGATGAAATCAAAAACTCTTTGACTATTTCATCCGGTGAAGATTCCAACTCCGCAATACTCACTTCATACAATTGAATTTTGCATACTTATCTAGTATTCCACGGACTAGCAAAACTCTTTGGTTTGTATATAGTATACACCCTTCATACACACTTCTGGTAAGGAATGTATTTCTGCCATCCTACTATCATATCTCATAAAAGAAATATGTAGTGATTACTAGAATAATCCACATAGACTACAAGCGTCGCTACGGAAGATCTAATCTTATCGTAGTCAACTCTTTGAACTTTGTCGTAAACAACTTTTCGACAAGTCGAGCTTCTTCAAGGATATTCCATCCAAGTCCATCAATTTTATAAATCGATTTACTTTCAAAAAGTATTCACCTATCTTGGATTTTATGGCGCATAGCCATTTTAACGGAGTCAGGGCCCATCATAACTTCTTTGTATGTAGTGTTTATCATTGTTCAAAATCAATCCTTTATCCTCAAATCATTTATTTGATCACAAAGTAAACCATACCTGCAAGGTTCAATAGGTACTTCAATCTCCATGGCTAAAACACTTTGTAGTCATGGGAGCCATGATCGTCGTGGCCGCTTCCGGAACCATTTCCGATGCTGCGCTACTCTGATCATTATGCTCAGGTTCATAAACCTTATCAAGTTCTATTGTCCTCCCACTCAAATACTTTGACTTCGGTTCACACGTGAAAGTGCTTCGAAAGGTGTCAGTAGGTGCGCGGAGCCGGAGCCGGCATGTTCGCCCGCTGGGCCGAGTGTTCGCCCACTTCAGAGTCTTAATTTCTTGGAAATAAGCAAGTAACATTAACAAACACTTTTGTCTTTTACTTCATAGTGGAAAGAATTCCCAATTTGTTTTATGGAACAACAACAAAGACATTCATCCGGTTTTGGTTGTAAACTCATTTACTTATACCAAAATTTAAGAAAGGACTATTAGGGTTTATACCTATGCCATAACTCGTATGGTGTCATTTCAACGGATCATGATGATGCTCTATTCAGTGTAAAAGCTTTAGTCTCTAAAGCATAATCCACAAAAATATAATGGCGTCATTTATTTTATCTCATAATTAATCCAACAAGGTTTGGATACGTTTCTCGAATACTACATCATCACTATGATACTCCAAGAAACGTGAGTTGTAGAACAATTTCATAACTCTCTTAGATGTTCGCTAAAACTCGTAATTCAAATATTTCCACCATGATCAAATCATAGATATTTGACTTTTCTATTACGATGATTTCCACTTCATGCTGAAATTTATTTGAATCCATTCAAATGTTTCAAACTTCTTCCTTATCGAATAAATATATGCACATATATATACTCAATTCATTGTTGGAAGTTTTCATGAAGTAGAAGAATCTCCCGCACACAACTATGCCCGATGAACCACATACATCATCATGTATGTTTCCACTAAGTTAGTTGCCTGTTCAACTCTTGGCCTATGAACGGTATTTCAGTCATTCTCTTTAGAAGAGATTTGCAAGCGCCAAACGATTCTAAAATCAAATGACTCCAAAAATCCATTTGCATGGAGTTCCTTCATGCGTTCCTTTCTAACATGACCTAAATGGCGGTTCCACAAATAAGTGGAATTCACATCATTTGCCTTATGGCATTTTAGCGTCAGTGTTATGCATGTGTGTTTCACCATAAAGACTTATAATAACTTATCCATCGTACATGGAATACTGTCAAAATTTGAACAACTTATTGTTTACATTTGACCAGAAAAAACAACAATTATAAAGTTTTTTATTATAAATCTGAAGGGGTAGATAGAATGCCAACGACGAACATAATAACACTTTATTTTTGTTCCAGACGTGCATTCCTATCATATTCCTTGTCAGTCACTTAGGCCATTGTATTCTCGTATTGCGTTGTTTTGTATGACACCTCATACCAACCAATATGGTACAAATACCCAAGAATTTCATTGTGTGACCAAACAAGGAATACATTCATAACATGTATATCATCTATATACTCTTGAGCTAGACTTTCTAGTCTTTTCTTTCTTTCTGCCAAAAAATCTTTTGTAGTTTCTCTTTTAGCTTTCCTCATTCTTTAGAAAACACTTCACCTTCAATAACTTCTAGGTCCATTGGTCAATTACCAATAACCTTGAGGTTCTTACTTTGAAGTTGATCATCACATGACAAGTGTTGCAGATTTCACTATTAGTAACTTTTAATGTGATGAACAATTTCACTCATAATTTTTATCCATCAAAACATGACGACTTTCCGAGACCATGTCTGTACGTGCTAGGCTCGTAAAGTTTAACTTTAGTATTCGCACGTGCAAATCTGGTTTGCACCCGTTGTATGCACACGTAGAATCTATAACACCCGATCATCACGTGATGCTTCGAAACGATGAGTCTTAGCAACAGTGCATACTAAGGACGATCACTTCATGGATATGCGAATATCGTTAGTGCCCAACTAGTTGGAGGATCGGGACGCCTAGCGTCTTCAAATTTCGTACATTCCCATAAAACTTATGAGTTTATGTTGTCTCACTAGATTATATTCTATCATCTTGCAATAAGGTCTTAGATATCATATATATCTCATACCTCGCTTATTTCTGAAAACAAAATTTCCAGCTCCTTATTTTTCAAACGGATTTGAACTTCAAGTTTCACAGAGACAAGATGATTTTAGGTACTAATTGATGGGGATATACCCATAGGGGTGGGTCGCCAGTCCCACTCGCCATGAAGACGGAGGCCCAGGTGGCGCCAGTCGCCCAAGCGACTGGGCCCTAAGGCGACTGGGCCGTGGTCCCAGGGAGAAGATCTGCGCGACTGGATAAGAAGATTGCTCGCGAGAGGGGCGGCGAATCCCGGATTAGTAGCAACTGATACGATTCGGAGTTATCTCCATGTAACCCTAGATCGGGGGTGCCTATATAAACCCTCGAGCTTAAAACCTAGAGGACACATTATCTGAGATCCAATCTCCCCTTGTAAGCTCTTGGCGTAGCCGCCGACTGAGCCCCCCCATTGTAATTCTCCACTAAGCAATAATATCTAGCAGGACGTAGGCCTTTTACTCTCCGGAGGGGCTGAACCTGGGTAAAACCCTTGCGTCTTGTGCACCTCGACCCGCAGATGGCCATGTCTCCTTGCCCTCGTATCAACGAAGTGCTACCCCCGGTAGTACCTGCCGTGGTCACATCCACGACAGTGGCGCCCACCGTGGGTCATGGGGCATCAAGCCTTCGAGCTGCGGCGAGGCCCTACTCACCTACACGTCGGCCAAACTCGCCTACACGCCGGCCGATCGCCTCCGGCAGGATGATCGCCACGGGCAACTTCTTCCACATCCAGCCAAGCTCTTATCAGCCGGCTTCCGCACCCCTCATGCATGCGTGGATGGTGCCGGTCGGCACGATCAACCTCTTCGTCGGGCTCGCCATCGTCAGCGACCCCACTGAGCCCCGCCCGGGCCAGCTGCATGACCCCTTCGCGCCGGGACAGTTCCTCACCGCCACTCTCCCAGTCACCGGCGAAGTCTACGTCGAGGGCGAGTCAGCCCTGGCGGATGACGCCGACTCGGCGGCCACAGCGTTGGTCGCCGGGTCCCCCGCTGCGGCGTCAGTCGCCGAATCCACCGCCACAGCGTCGGTCGCCGGTTCCATCACCGCGGCGTCGGTCGATGCCTCCATCTCCCCAGTCTCTCACCCGAGCGACTTCGAGGACGACTCCGTCCTCCCCCTCTTCGGCAGCGACTCCGAGTCAGACTCCGTCGACGCCCCGCATTACCAGTACCCAATCGCCGTCTTCATGGCGGGAGGCGAGGAAGTGCCTCCAAACGACGCCTTCTCCACGCCCCTCCCAGCAACCGCCAACGCGACCGAGATCGAGGCGCATCGGGCGGCCCTTGAGGAGCAGAGGAAGAAGGAGCTCGCCGAGCGGCAAAAATTCCGCCTTGAGCAAGATGAAGTGAGAGCTGTGTCTCACTACCGCCAACAGCGCAATCGCCTGCGCCTAGAGCACGCTCGCGCGAGGGATTTCCCCAGCGCCCGCCTCAACTTCGACGACCCAGACGGAGAAGTCCGGGCCGCCCGAGTCCAGAACCCCGACATCCCAGAATCAAGTCGGGCCGCCGCTGGCAGAGCAGCGCATGGAGCACCACCGCCACCACCACCACCACCGCCTCCACCGCCACCCGAAGTTCCCCGGGCGGAGGTCGACGCCAACGGCCTGCCTCTACACTCGTCTCCGGCCGACAACGTCGCGGCCGCTCAAGCCGTTCTCGCCAAACTCCCCGAAACGGGATACGGCGCGATCCTCGTCCAGCACGCTAAGGCCCTAGTCGCCAAGGCCCTGGAACAGCAGCATGCCACTGCCGACTCGCAAGGGCGACTCTACTCGCGCTCTTCCTCCAGCCGCGCCGCTTCATCAGCGGCGGCGAATCGCGCGGTTGCCAACGTCAACAACTGCCCGCCACCAGCGCCACGCGCAGCCCACTCGACTAATCACCGAGTCGAGCCACGCCCCGTGCGAGCAATGGTCGCCGCCAACGGGCAGCCTATCGACACGCGCACCCACATCGTCAACGACCAGGAGTGGCGGGCGCGCAACCGCATGAACGACCGCTACGCCGACGAACTACCGCGCCAGAGCACATTCAATCGGGTCGGCCCGGCGTGCTTCGGCCCCATGATCAGAGGAGAGCCCTACCCCGTAGGGTTCAAGGGGCCTCGCGACATCGAGAAATACGACACCCACATCGACCCCATCGTCTGGATCGACTCGTACACCATGGCGATGGGCATCCAGGGCGACTCCGAGCTGCTCGCCGCCCGTTACAATCCCCTCATGATGGATGGCGTAAATCATCACTGGTTCAACACCCTCACCCCCAACAGCATCGACTCCTGGGAGGAAGCCCGCGCCGCGTTCATCCAGCACTTCGCCAGCGCGTATACCCGCGCAACCACCATAGAGGACTTGGATCGCTGCATCCAAGGCCCACGCGAGTCGACTCGCCGATGGGTGCAACGTTGACAAGACATGTGGACAACCTCCAGCGGCATCAGCACGGACACGGCGATCTACTGCTTCCGGCGGTGCTGCCGGTACGAACCGCTCAGCGCCATGCTCCGCCGCGTCAGCAGAGACAGCATCTCCATCGCCGAGCTCTTCGACATCGCCCTGCGCTACGCCGACGAGGATCCTGCAGTCGACTCGGACGATGAGTACGGGCAACGGCGCAATCGCCGCCCCGCTCAGCCCGACAATCGCCGCGGCGACTACCGGTTCGGCGGCCGGTCAAGCAACGGCAAGTGCCGCGCAGACGGCGGCCACACCGAACTCATCGCCAACGTCGACTACGAGCAACGCGACCCAAAGTCCTTTCGTCGCGATAACCGCGCGCCACGGGAGGATCGACCTCAACCCAAACGGTTCAACGCACGCAGCCTGCTGGACGCCCCGTGCATCTACCACAGCAGGGAGGGCAAGCCCTCAACACACACAACGGGGAACTGCTATTCCCTGAAGCAGATAGAGAAAGCTCGCCGCGCCAAGGAAGCCGACGGTAGTAATCAGCACAAGGACCGCTCCAAGGACCAAGACCAGCATAAAGAAGATGGTTTCGGCCGCAGCGCCGGCTCGCTCCATACCTTCACCGGGGTCGGCGACCGCCGGGACAGGAAGGTCCTCACAAGGGCGGTGGCCGTCCACGCAGTCATCCTCGACGACATCCCCCGGTGGCTCAACTGGTCCGAGCAGAGCATAACGTGGAGTCGCGAAGATCACGCCCCACACATCGACTACCCCGGCCGAGTGGCGCTAGTCGTCAGGCCCAAGGTGGCCGGCTACTGGATGCCAAAGACACTGATGGATGGAGGGAGCTCCATTAACATCCTATACTACGAGACCTTCCAGCGGCTCGGCCTGCCAGACTCGCGCCTCGAGAACACCAAAGTCACTTTCCACGGCATCGTCCCGGGGCGGAAGGCCTTCCCGATCGGCAAGGTCACGCTGCCGGTAACCTTCAGCACACCTGTGAACTACCGCACCGAGCGGATAACGTTCGAGGTGGTCAACTTCTGCAGCCCATACCACTGCGTCCTCGGTCGCCAGGCGTTCGCCAGGTTCATGGCGGCGCCCCATTACGCCTACAACATGATGAAGATGCCCGAGCCCCGCGGCGTCATCACCGTTCACGGCGACCCGGAGATGGCACTAGAGTGCGAGGACAACAGCGCCAAGCTCGCCGACGCCGTCATCACCGAAGAACACGACAACAACGTCGAGCTCGCCAACTACCCAGTCGACCGCAACGACCCCGCCATCCTCGAGAAGCCGACTGAGCTCGACTCGTCCGCTGCAACCTTCAAGCCTACAACCGATACTCGCCAAGTAGATCTTGTAGAGAACGATTCGAGTAGGCAAGTTACCATTGGGACGGGCCTGTCCGTCCAATAGGAAAGCGCGCTCATCAAGTTCCTCCGTGAGAATCGAGATATCTTTGCATGGAAACCATCTGATATGCCAGGTGTCCCGAGAGAACTTGCTGAGCACAAATTACATGTTGACCCCACCGCACGCCTCGTTAGGCAGGCGATGCGACCCGTGGGCGAAGAGCGTCGGCGTGCAATCGCCGAAGAAGTGAACCGGCTACTCGCCGCCGGCTTCATCATAGAGATCAAGCACCCAAAATGGCTGGCAAACCCAGTTCTAGTGCTGAAGAAGAACAAGACTTGGCGCATGTGTATCGATTACACCAGCCTTAACCGCGCCTGCCCCAAGGACCCATTCGTCCTACCGCGAATCGATCAAATCATCGACGCGGTCGCGAGGTCGGAGTCGCTATGCTTCCTCGACGCCTACTCTGGATACAATCAAATAAAGATGGCCAAAGAAGACCAGGAGAAGACGGCGTTTATCACGCCACTCGGCGCCTACTGCTACACGTCCATGACCTTCGGCCTCAGAAACGCCGGAGCGACTTACCAGCGGTGCATGAACAACTGCCTGGAGAGCCAAATCGGTCGCAACGTACACGTCTACATAGACGACGTGGTAGTAAAGTCGACTCGGCAGAACGATCTAGTCGCCGACCTCGCCGAGACGTTCGCCAATCTGCGGCGCTACCAGATCAAGCTCAACCCCCTGAAGTGCACTTTCGGGGTTCCATCCGGACAACTCCTTGTCTATGTCGTGTCCAAGCGCGGCATCGAGCCCAACCCAGAAAAAACTTCGGCGGTCATGCGAACCAAGCAACCAACCTGCCTGGTCAACGCGCAGAAACTCGCCGGGCGAGTCGCGGCCCTCAGTCGCTTCATACCCCGACTCGGTGACAAGGCCACACCACTTTATCGCCTCTTGAAGAAATCGGAATCGTTCGAATGGACGGACGAAGCGCAGAAGGCCCTGGAAGAGCTCCAGCACGCCCTGCGGAACGCACCTGTCCTCGCGGCCCCATTCCCACAAGAAACCATGCTGCTGTATGTCGCCGCGTCCAATCGGGCGATAAGTGCGGTCATGGTTGTTGAGCGCCAGGAGGAGGGAAAAAACCAGCTGACACAATGCCCAGTCTACTACATCAGCGAGGCCCTAATCGAGTCAAAGCAGCGATACCCGCACTACCAAAAGCTGGTATACGCAGTACTCAGGGCCCAGCGGCGACTGGCCCCTTACTTCCACGAGCATCCCATCAAGGTGGTCGCCTCAACGCCACTCGCCGACATCATCCGCAACCGCGATGCAACTGGCCGAATCGCCAAATGGGCAGTCGAACTCGGCGTCCACAACATCACGTACGAGTCGCGCCATGCCATCAAATCCCAAGCGCTCGCCGACTTCCTCGCCGACTGGGAGGAGGCCCAACAGCCGAACTCTCCCGCGGACCTCAAACATTGGACACTGCATTTCGATGGCTCCAAAAACCTCGAAGGAGCAGGAGCAGGGGTCGTCCTCACTTCCCCAAAAGGCGACATCGTGAAATACGTCCTGCAACTCCGATTCGAGCCCTGCACCAACAACATGGCCGAGTATGAGGCACTCCTCCATGGCATGCGCGTTGCAAAGGAGATGGGCGCAACACGACTGCGTTGTCTTGGCGACTCCGACCTCATCGCTAGCCAGACATCCGGCACCTGCGACGCCACCAACGCCAACACGATCGCCTACAAGCGAGCGGTCTACCAGGCCGGCGCCAGCTTCGCTGGTCACGTCGTCGAGTGGGTCGACATGCGCAAGAACGAAGAGGCGGATGCGCTAGCGAGGCTTGGGTCCAAGCGACTCCCACCGCCGCCTGGTGTCTTCCTCGACATCCTCAGTCACTCGTCGGTGCGCGCGCCACAGGAGATCGACATCGCCGAACCACCCGCACCCGACTCCGCTCTAGTCGCACTCGCCTCCGACACCGACGACTGGACGGCACCGTACCTAGGCTACCTCGAGCGCCAGGCACTGCCGATGGACGAAACGGAGGCACGCGCACTCATACGCCGTTGCAAGTCCTTCACCATCATCAACAACGAACTCTACAAGCGCAGCGTTTCCGGAGTGTTCCAGCGGTGTGTCACCGCCGACGAAGGACGTAAAATCCTGCGTGACATCCATGCAGGCGACTACGGCCACCACGCGGGGGCGCGCTCGATTGTCGCCAAAGCCTTCCGGCACGACTTTTACTGGCCAACAGCCCTAGAAGACGCAGTCGACCTCGTCCGCGCATGTGCCGGATGCCAGAGGTACGCAAGTGAATCGCACATGCCGGGCTCGGCGCTGAAGACCATACCCCTCACCTGGCCATTCGCCGTCTGGGGCATGGACATGGTGGGAAAATTCAAGACAGCCCCCGGCGGATACACTCACCTCCTGGTCGCTGTGGACAAATTCACCAAGTGGGTGGAGGCAAAACCCATCAAGAAGTGCGACGGCAAAACAACCACCAAATTCCTGCGCGAGCTGATCGACTGCTACGGCTACCCTCACAGCATCATCACGGACAACGACACCAACTTCGCCAAGGGGGGAATGGCCGACTTCTGCGAAGACAAGGGCATCTGACTCGACCTTGCGTCAGTCGCACACCCCGAGTCGAATGGGTAAGCAGAAAGAGCGAACCAGAGCATCCTCCACGGAATCAAACCACGGTTAGTAGTACCTCTGGAGCGCGCAGCTGGATGCTGGGCAGAAGAACTCCCCTCCGTACTCTGGGGCATTCGCACAACACCAAACAGGTCGACTGGCTTCACGCCCTTCTTCCTTGTGTACGGCGCCGAAGCTATCATGCCCACAGACATCGCCTACGATTCGCCACGAGTTGCCAACTACGTCGAAGAAGAAAACGAGCGCGCTCGGCAAGATGACGTCGATCTCCTCGACAAGGCACGTGACCTCGCACTCTCCAGGACGGCCATCTACCAGCAAGGCCTCCGCCGCTACCACAGTCGCCGCGTCCGCGTTCGCTCCTTCCAGGAAGGCGACCTAGTCCTGCGCAAGCTTTCCTCCCATGGGAAGGGCCGTTCGCCGTCAGTCGCGCGCTCGGCAACGACTCCTACTACCTCACCGACGTTTGCAAGGATGACAAAGGCGAGCCACTCACCAGGGAAGTCGAGCGCCCCTGGAACATCAACCTCCTCCGTCGGTTCTACACCTAGAAAAGGCATGTAAAGCAACTCCCTGAATATCAATAAAAATCGCCCGTCGCATCAAAAATCGCATTCGCCGACCGTTTCGCCATCACTCGCCACTCGACCTTATCTCCCATCTCATAAACATGAGCTCAGTCGCTAAACGCGCGACTCGAGACTGGGAGACCTTCGATTGCTGCTGCTGGCAGAGAAAATCCAAGATCAGCCAAGTAGCTCGGCTAACAAGGGTACGACAGGCTAAACCGGTCGCAACACCAGGTCCGGCTAACCCCATGTCCCTTACGCCGACAAGCGAAAACGGCGACTGGATCCTCCAGCAGGGTCGCCCGCCCGACCAGCCCTCCGGGCCCCGGCAATCGTACAGTCCTACGCTATACAACACGCCAAATGCCCTCCTCTACCTTAGGCAGGTGACTTGAAAGGCTCAGTACTTCGACCAGGGACTCCGCAAAACAGACCCGCGGCTCGCCAAGGAACAACGCCACACCAAGAACCCCTTTGGAGTCGCCAAGCGACTGGCTCCCCGAGCCACGACGAGAGGCGCGCTACTCAAAAACAACGCAAAAAATAAATGACCCACTCCTCCACCCATGAGGCTGCTATTCGCACTAAAAATGACTAAGTACTGCGACTGGGGACGCCCAGCTCGACAAGGAAAACAGTCAAGTCGATAGCCTTCATCAGGGTCGCATGGCGACTGGCCCCTCTGGTCATGGAGGGCCGGCTCGCAACACACAATCACACAAAAATAGAGGCCAACAAACAAAGTTCGCCAAAAGCAATTAACTTAGATACAACTAACACCCACAAGTCACATGCTCGCAGGGACAAAAGTTTTATTCATACAGGTCAGAAGGGCGTCCCCGTACAAAAAAGCAACTACTTGGAGGACCCTGGATTCTCCTCTATCACCGGCTCGGCTCCATCCTCCCCATGGCGGAACTTAGGGGTGTACCGGACGACCGGATAGGTGGACAAGGCATTGGTGGCCGCAGCGTGGAACAAGCGCTCGGCGGGGAAGTCCACCGGGCCCGCCTCCTTCTCCGCATCCTCAGGAGACGACTGCCTGACGATGTGCGTCTCCAAGTCCGTAGTCGCCAGCACTCGGTCGGCATAAGGGCGTACCGCCTCCATCAGCCGCAGCACCTCGGCGACATCAAACTCGCCGGTCTCCGATGGGAAGCCGGCCGTCACTTCTTCCACGTCGAAGCCCTCCGAGTAGTGGGCAAGCACCATGCTCAACGCGATGGTAACACCCACCCGGCAAGAAGATCGGCGGAGCCAGTCGACCACCGCCGGGATGTCGGAGACGACCTTGAAGACCGACGGCGCGTCGCGAGGAATCACCTCCCACAGACTAAGATACTGGAGCGCCGCCAGAATTTCGCCAGCACGGGCGATGATGCGCGTGGTCGCAGCCTGCAGGCACTCCCGCGGGGTCGCCGACTCCACGAACTCACACTAGCCTGGAAAAAACAGAAAGGCCAACATTAACACTAGCTTCATAAAAAAGACTCGCCACGCTCGGGGACTGGCCCTCGAGATGGACTCGTCACGCTCGCGGACTGGCCCCCGAAACGGACTCGCCACGCTCGGGGACTGGCCCCTGAAACGGACTCACCACGCTCGGGGACTGGCCCCCGAAACGGACTCGCCACGCTCGGGGACTGGCCCCCTGAGACGGACTCGCCACGCTCGGGGACTGGCCCCCGAGACGGACTCGCCACACTCGGGGACTGGCCCCCAAGAAGGACTCGCCACGCTCGGGGACTGGCCCCCAAGACGGACTCGCCACGCTCGGGGACTGGCCCCGGAGACGGACTCGCCACGCTCGGGGACTGGCCCCCAAAACGGACTCGCCACGCTCGGGGACTGGCCCCCAAACAGACTAGCCACGCTCGGGGACTGCCCCCCGCAGCGGGCTCGCCGTGTTCAGCGACCGGCCCCTCCACGGACAACGTCATAGTTTCCACCAAAAAAGAAAAAAGAGGAGGAAAACTTACCGAGAAGCTGCCACGACATCTCGCGGACGAAGGCCTCGAAACTGGTCTTTTCGGCCTGCACCGCCAAGACAACACCCTCCGACGTCGCCTTCTTCGTGGCAAGCGCCTTAGCGTGTTGCAGCTTCAGGGCCGCAAGCTCTTCCCGCAGCGCCGCCGCAGCTCCCCGGGCAGCGTCCCTGTCCTCTGCCGCGGTCTCAAGCTTGCCCTGGTACTCGGCGATGATGTCCTCCAGTTCCTTACTCTTGTCCTCCAGGACCTTCGTAAGGTCCGCGACCTCCAACTTCGCCTCCTCGGCCTGGGTCGCCCGGAATTCAGCCTCCCGATAGAAGGACTCCTTCACGAACCCTTCGCGGGCCTCGGCAAGCGCCTTCTCATGCGCCTCTGCTACATGAAGCGGATGATAATGAGATCAACCCAACATCACGCGGAGACAAAAAGATAAGTGCACAGACAAAAAAAGGGGGAAACTCACTGCCAATGGCGATGAGTTGGCGGTTCTTCTTCGCCGCCTCCTCCACGAGCGCCGTCAGACGCTTCACCTCCGCCTGCACAAACAAGGAGAGCGATTTTAAGTAACAGAAAAAGAGTAGTCCGGATCCAAAAAAATAAAATAAAAAGAGACTCGACTCGCCCCTTCAGCCCAAGTCGACCCTCGGGGACTGGGGGAGACCGGACCACAAACAAGAAGAGCTTACCACATGAACTTCGCCGAGCGCCGTGTGAAGCTCGGTAAAAGACAAAGTCGATAACGGAGGCCGACGCGACTCGTGCGTCCCGCCCCCTGCACCATCGCCTCAGTCGACGGCGTCTCCTCAGCCGGCACCTCGGGGTTGTTGGGGCGAGCTTGATCCCTGGCGGCTTTCGTCCGGCGCTCCCTCATCTTCGCCGACAGGCCGCTCCCCTCAGTAGCGCCTTGCTCCTTCCCCGCCACGGGCGGTACGGCATCTGGACTCCGAGCCATCGCCGACTCGGCACCCGCCATCCCCTCCTCCACGACGGGCGGAGTGACGTCCGGACCCCGGGCCATAGTCGACTAGACGCCCGCCTTTGCCACTTCACCGCTGCTCGCACTCGCCGAGGGGCCGCTCCCGGCGATTGGCCCAGCTGAGCTGGCGGTCGCACCCGCCGCCTTGCTTGCAACGGTGGGTTCCTCTCGCGACGAAGCCATGGTCGCAGGGTCAGCGGCCATCTTCTTCGACTCAGCGGCCTTCTTCAGCTCGGCCGCCTTCTTCGCCTCGGCCGCCTTCTTCGCCTCGGCGGCCCTCGTAGCCGCCACCCCGCTGATCGAGGTGGGCCTCGACAGGACTTTCTTCTTCGACCTACAGAAGATCGACGTGAGCTCTTCGCCAACCCGCCGAACGGCGGAGCAAGAATTAAGGAGGAATGCTTACTTCACCGTCGGAATCGCCTTCACGCCCGGGCCGACTCGGGCCCCGGCCTCGAGGGCGTCTTTCAGGGAGCGCCGAAGCTCGGTGGCGCCCTCAAGGATGGTTGGACGCAACCGCTTGGACCGCGGCTCGTCGCCCCCCTTCACGGGCCCTTTTCCCTCCGGGGGCGAGGTCGCCTCCTCTTCCTCGTCATCTTCCGGGGGGCTCGCGCCCGGCGACCCCTGTGATGAGGAGGTCGTCCCTCTCTTCGCACCGCGCGGGAGTCGGACGTAGTCTCTCACGTCGGAGTCCGAGTCGGTGCGATCTCCTTCGTCCTCAACCTCGTCTTCCTCGCCCTCGGTCATCTCCGGGGGCTCTTTCCCCGCGAGTGGGGGGATATGGTCAACGACCTTCTGCCATCGCTGCATTCAGGCAAGGAAGCGCGTTAGCGAACTCAAAACTCCAATCAAGCATTCGAAGTTATTAACAAAGACAGAAGGGTACCTAGGGCGCTGGCTTGTCCTCGGAAAAGGGCTGCAGCCCGTCGTCAAAGGAGGTGAAGGCGGCCGTGGTGACCTTGGCGAGCGCCTTCCGGTACTCGGCCTCGTCCCACTCGGTCGCCGTCGAACGGGTGCAGTCGTTTTGCCCCCGATACTCCCACATGAAGTGGCCTCGGCAGCGCAGAGGAATCAAGCGGCGGCCGAGCCAGCAGTTGTACATATTGGCCGCCTTCAGCCTGCCGTCCTTCAGCGCCTGGATCGCCAGACACATCTCTTTCACCACCTCCTCTTGGTCGTGCGGCAGTGACCGCACGTTGAGGCGCCGAGGGACACTCGGCTCGGGTGTGTACTGGGGAATACGAACCCCACCCGGGGGCGTGTACTCTTGGGCGTAGAACCAGAACCGGCGCCACTACGACTACGCCTTCTTGGGGAGTGCCATGTCGATGAAGCTCTCCCCCGACTTCATCTGGAAGGTGATCCCGCCGTTCGGGATGAGCGCCTGGTCGCTCTTGCTGGCCCTGGTCGCCCGTCCATGGAAGATTGATACCCAGAGGGGGAAATATGGCGGGCAGCCCAGGTAGCACTCGCACAGCGCCACGAACAGTGAGATCTGCTGAACGCTGTGCGGCCCGAGGTCGGAGACCTTGATGTTGTAGAAGGCCAGGAGCTGCCGGAGGAAATCGGAGGTGGGGAGGGCGAACCCGCGGTCGAGGAAGCTCAAGAAGATCACAAATTCCCCGGGCCGCGGGAGTGGCTCCACCTCGTTTGCCGCCGGGACCCGCCACCGCTCCTGCTTGAACTCGGGAATGATCCCGGAGGCGACGTACGGGAGGAGAGATTCCCGCGTGACCTTCGACTTGCCCCAGCCTTTCGCCGCCATGGATGCGTGTGGAACTCGGAATGAAGAGGAGATGAAGAGAAGAGAAGAGTGCGGTGGAATGGTCAGCCCTAATCCCAGGGACAGCCCTTTATACCGCCGCACTCGCCCAGATTAAGGATGAGATCCGTCCGTTAATTCACCCCGGAATCGCCGCCCCGCAATCAACGGTCAAGATTTGCGCCGGGTCCGGCTGAATAGCCGTTAAACTAGCCGTTAGCGGTCACGTCAGGCCCAACGGTCAACAACATGCAAACGGTTCATGCCTCGGTCATCGTGAAATCTAGCCGTTGGCTCCTCCACGTGTCTCCGCGGTGGGTCTGCGCCGACTGGCCAACGCCGACTGTCAGACGACGATTGGCTAGCGCCGACTGTCATACGCCGACTAGCTGATCGAGCTCCGGCGATTGGAGACTGGCGCCGAACCTGTAACTTTATCTTTGGGAGCCCGATGGCGATTCACCTTGACCCATCACTGTGCCTCTCCAAGATTCGCTCCGGATCCACGCCTCATCACCACCGCGCTCGGGGACTACTAATGGGGATATACCCATAGGGGGTCCCACTCGCCATGAAGACGGAGGCCCAGGTGGATCGCCAGTCGCCCAAGCGACTGGGCCCTAAGGCGACTGGGCCGTGGTCCCAGAGAGAAGATCTGCGCGACTGGATAAGAAGATTGCTTGCGAGAGGGGCGGCGAATCCCGGATTAGTAGCAACTGATACGATTCGGAGTTATCTCCATGTAACCCTAGATCGGGGGTGCTTATATAAACCCCTATGCTTAAAACCTAGAGGACACATTATCTGAGATCCAATCTCCCCTTGTAAGCTCTTGGCATAGCCGCCGACTGAGCCCCCCCATTGTAATTCTCCACTGAGCAATAAGATCTAGCAGAACGTAGGCCTTTTACTCTCCGGAGGGGCTGAACCTGGGTAAAACCCTTGCGTCTTGTGCACCTCGACCCGCAGATGGCCATGTCTCCTTGCCCCCGTATCAACGAAGTGCTACCCCCGGTAGTACCTGCCGTGGTCACATCCACGACACTAATTGAAAACATTGTTCTTTGAATCAGCAATGTGAGGTTTTACTAAAAGTCTGCAATAGGACTTAATCATTTCTTGATTCTTTAACAATACGGTACCAGTCTGTAAAGTTACTTGTCAGACTTAACATTATTTCTATCTCAATTACAAGACTAGCGCATGGTAGAAAACGGATGCCAATTCTACAAATTTAATTCAAAATACTATTCAGACTATGTTCATGATAATTAGTTCATGTTTTAATCTAATTACTAATGAACTCCCACTTAATACAACATCCCTCATAGTTGTTAAGTGGCACACGATCCATATCCACTACACCAAAATCGATCATCACGTGAGATGATGTAGCTTCAATGGTGAACATCAACATGTTGATCATATCATCCATATGATTCGTGTTCAACCTTTCGGTTTCCTGTGTTCTGAGGCCATGTCTGTACATGCTAGGCTCGTCAAGCGAACACAAGTATTTTCGCGTGTGCAACATGGCTTACACCCGTTGTATGTGAACGTATAATCTATCACATCCGATCATCACGAGATGCTTCAAAACGACGAACTGTAGCAACGGTGCATACGAGGGGAGAACACTTTATTATCTTGATATTAATGTGAGGGATCATCTTATAATGCTACTGTCGCGATCTAAGCAAGCTAATATGCATAAAGGATTAACATCACATGCAATTCATAATGTGATATGATATGGCCCTTTAGTCTTTGCGCCTTTGATCTTCATCTCCAAAGCACGAACATGATCTCCATCATCGTTGGCGTAGCGTCAAGGTCCATGGCGCCGTCTTCATGGTTGTTCATCGTGTGTAGCAACTACTACAACTACTTTGAAATAATAATACAACATGAAATATAAAGACAACCATAAGGCTCTTGCCGGTTGCCACAATACAATAATGATCATCTCATACATATTCATCATCACATCATGGCCATATCACATCACCAAACCCTGCAAAAACAAGTTAGACGCCTCTAATTTGGTTTGCATATTTTACGTGGTTTAGGGTTTTCGAGTAAGATCCAATCTACCTACGAACATGAACCACAACGGTGATACTAGTGTTGTCAATAGAAAGAGTAAATTGAATCTTCACTATGGTGAGAGAGACGAGACACCCGCAAAGCCACTTATGCAATACAAGTTGCATGTCGAGCGTGGAGCAAGTCTCATGAACGCGGTCATGTAAAGTTAGCCCGGGCCGCTTCATCCCACCATCCCGCAAGATGCAAAGTACACTAACTAAAGACAACAAAAGCATCAACGCCCACAAAACCATTGTGTTCTACTCGTGCAACCAATCTATGCATAGACACGACTCTGATACCATGATACGTCTCCGACGTATCGATAATTTCTTATGTTCCATGCCACATTATTGATGATATCTACATGTTTTATGCACACTTTATGTCATATTCGTGCATTTTCTGGAAATAACCTATTAACAAGATGCCGAAGAGCCAGTTGATGTTTTCTGCTGTTTTTGGTTTCAGAAATCCTAGTAACGAAATATTCTCGGAATTGGACGAAATCAACGCCCAGGGTCCTATTTTGCCACGAAGCTTCCGGAAGACCGAAGAGGAGTCGAAGTGGGGCCACGAGGCGCCGCCACACTAGGGCGGCGTGGCCCGAGGCCCCGGCCGCGCCGACCTATGGTGTGGGGCCCTCGTGTGGCCCCCGCGATGCCCTTCCGCCTACTTAAAGCCTCCGTCGCGAAACCCCCGCATCCGAGAGCCACGATACGGAAAACCTTATCGAGACGCCGCCGCCGCCAATCCCATCTCGGGGGATTCTGGAGATCTCCTCCGGCACCCTGCCGGAGAGGGGATTCATCTCCCGGAGGACTCTTCACCGCCATGGTCGCCTCCGGAGTGATGAGTGAGTAGTTCACCCCTGGACTATGGGACCATAGCAGTAGCTAGATGGTTGTCTTCTCCTCATTGTGCTTCATTGTTGGATCTTGTGAGCTGCCTAACATGATCAAGATCATCTATCTGTAATTCTATATGTTGTGTTTGTCGGGATCCGATGGATAGAGAATACTATGTTATGTTAATTATCAAGTTATTACCTATGTGTTGTTTATGATCTTGCATGCTCTCCGTTATTAGTAGAGGCTCGGCCAAGTTTTTGCTCTTAACTCCAAGAGGGAGTATTTATGCTCGATAGTGGGTTCATGCCTCCATTGATATCCGGGACGGTGACGGAAAGTTCTAAGGTTGTGGATGTGCTTGTTGCCACTAGGGATAAAACATTGATGCTATGTCCGAGGATGTAGTTGTTGATTACATTACGCACCATACTTAATGCAATTGTCTCGTTGTTAGCAACTTAATACTCGGAAGGGGTTCGGATGATAACCTGAAGGTGGACTTTTTAGGCATAGATGCATGCTGGATGGCGGTCTATGTACTTTGTCGTAATGCCCAATTAAATCTCACTATACTTATCATGACATGTATGAGCATTGTTATGCCCTCTCTATTTGTCAATTGCCCAACTGTAATTTGTTCACCCAACATGCTTTTATCTTATGGGAGAGACACCTCTAGTGAACTGTGGACCCCGGTCCATTCTTTTATACTCGAAATACAAATCTGTCGCAATACTTGTTCTTTCTTGTTTTCTGCACACAATCATCTTCCACACAATACGGTTAATCCTTTGTTACAGCAAGCCGGTGAGATTGACAACCTCACTATTTCGTTGGGGCAAAGTACTTTGGTTGTGTTGTGCGGGTTCCACGTTGGCGCCGGAATCTCCGGTGTTGCGCCGCACTACATCCCGCCGCCATCAACCTTCAACGTGCTTCTTGGCTCCTCCTGGTTCGATAAACCTTGGTTTCTTTCTGAGGGAAAACTTGCTGCTGTGCGCGTCATACCTTCCTCTTGGGGTTCCCAACGAACGTGTGAGTTACACGCCATCAAGCTCTTTTTCTGGCGCCGTTGCCGGGGAGATCAAGACACGCTGCAAGGGGAGTCTCCACAATCCAATCTCTTTACTTTGTTTTTGTCTTGCTTTATTTTATTTACTACTTTGTTTGCTGCATTATATCAAAACACAAAAAAATTAGTTGCTAGCTTTACTTTATTTACTGTCTTGCTCTCTATATCAAAAACACAAAAAAATTAGTTACTTGCATTTACTTTATTTACCCTTGCTTATTTCATCATGCTTCATCCTAAGTTTACTATGGAAAAAATACCGATAGGACGAGGGTGTATCATTGGAATAGATAATATAGAAGAATTTTTCACCCATGTTAGCATGGATGGAGATTTTGAAGATATACCATTATTAAAAACTGCTCCTACTTATGAAAGTGCTTCTCCCTGTTTAATACACATGTTGGAAACTAGATTTGTTAATCTCAATCCCATAATACAACACATGTTTCTTACACTTTCGGATATGGAGATGGGAGAAAAGAGAAATTTTGTTTTAAAAGTCCTTGTTAGAGAAATTGAGGATATAGTTAAAGAAGCTAGAAAAGTTTTTATTAAGCATAAGAGGCTTGGTTTCTTTCCTAATTTTAAACAAATACTTGAAAAGATGGATATGGATAGAATTCAGTATACTAATAATGTTAATGATGGTAGAGAAATTAAGGCGCCAATACCTAGTAAGCTCCTAGGGATGCATGAAGCTTTGGAAAATAACTATGCTTGGCTTGTTCCTGAAGATTTGTTTGATGAGAATAGTAAGCCTAGGAGCAATGAGAGAGGAGTTACTTATATAGACCAGATACAATGCATTGTTGAGAAAACTCCCAACACCCAAGGTAATGTTGATGCTTCATCTCTCGATAATACTTGATACACACTTTCTGCGCCTAGCTGAAAGGCGTTAAAGAAAAGCGCTTATGGGAGACAACCCATGTTTTTACTACAGTATTTTTGTTTTATATTTGAGTCTTGGAAGTTGTTTACTACTGTAGCAACCTCTCCTTATCTTAGTTTTATGTTTTGTTGTGCCAAGTAAAGTCTTTGATAGTAAAGTGAATACTAGATTTGGATTACTGCGCAGAAACAGATTTCTTTGCTGTCACGAATCTGGGTCTAATTCTCTGTAGGTAACTCAGAAAATTAAGCCAATTTACGTGAGTGATCCACAGATATGTGCGCAACTTTCATTAAATTTGGGCATTTTCATTTGAGCAAGTCTGGTGCCATATTAAAATTCGTCTTTACGAACTGTTCTGTTTTGACAGATTCTGCCTTTTATTTCGCATTGCCTCTTTTGCTATGTTGGATGAATTTCTTTGATCCATTAATGTCCAGTAGCTTTATGCAATGTCCAGAAGTGTTAAGAATGATTGTGTCACCTCTGAACATGTTAATTTTTATTGTGCACTAACCCTCTAATGAGTTGTTTCGAGTTTGGTGTGGAGGAAGTTTTCAAGGATCAAGAGAGGAGTATGATACAATATGATCAAGGAGAGTGAAAGCTCTAAGCTTGGGGATGCCCCGGTGGTTCACCCCTGCATATTCTAAGAAGACTCAAGCGTCTAAGCTTGGGGATGCCCAAGGCATCCCCTTCTTCATCGACAACATTATCAGGTTCCTCCCCTGAAACTATATTTTTATTCGGCCACATCTTATGTGCTTTGCTTGGAGCGTCGGTTTGTTTTTGTTTTTGTTTTGTTTGAATAAAATGGATCCTAGCATTCACTGTATGGGAGAGAGACACGCTCCGCTGTAGCATATGGACAAGTATGTCCTTAGGCTTTACTCATAGTATTCATGGCGAAGTTTCTTCTTCGTTAAATTGTTATATGGTTGGAATTGGAAAATGCTACATGTAGTAATTCTAAAATGTCTTGGATAATTTGATACTTGGAAATTGTTGTGCTCATGTTTAAGCTCTTGCATCATATACTTTGCACCCATTAATGAAGAAACACTTAGAGCTTGCTAATTTGGTTTGCATATTTGGTTTCTCTAAAGTCTAGATAATATCTAGTATTGAGTTTTGAACAACAAGGAAGACGGTGTAGAGTCTTATAATGTTTACAATATGTCTTTTATGTGAGTTTTGCTGCACCGTTCATCCTTGTGTTTGTTTCAAATAACCTTGCTAGCCTAAACCTTGTATCGAGAGGGAATACTTCTCATGCATCCAAAATCCTTGAGCCAACCACTATGCCATTTGTGTCCACCATACCTACCTACTACATGGTATTTATCCGCCATTCCAAAGTAAATTGCTTGAGTGCTACCTTTAAAATTCCATCATTCGCCTTTGCAATATATAGCTCATGGGACAAATAGCTGAAAAACTATTGTGGTATTGAATATGTACTTATGCACTTTATCTCTTATTAAGTTGCTTGTTGTGCGATAACCATGCTTCTGGGGACGCCATCAACTATTCTTTGTTGAATATCATGTGAGTTGCTATGCATGTCCGTCTTGTCCGAAGTAAGAGAGATCTACCACCTTAATGGTTGGAGCATGCATATTGTTAGAGAAGAACATTGGGCCGCTAACTAAAGCCATGATTCATGGTGGAAGTTTCAGTTTTGGACATATATCCTCAATCTCATATGAGAATAATAATTGTTGCCACATGCTTATGCATTAAAGAGGAGTCCATTATCTGTTGTCCATGTTGTCCCGGTATGGATGTCTAAGTTGAGAATAATCAAAAGCGAGAAATCCAAAATGCGAGCTTTCTCCTTGGACCTTTGTACAGGCGGCATGGAGGTACCCCATTGTGACACTTGGTTAAAACATGTGTATTGCGATGATCCGGTAGTCCAAGCTAATTAGGACAAGGTGCGGGCACTATTAGTATACTATGCATGAGGCTTGCAACTTGTAAGATATAATTTACATAACTCATATGCTTTATTACTACCGTTGACAAAATTGTTTCATGTTTTCAAAATAAAAGCTCTAGCACAAATATAGCAATCGATGCTTTCCTCTTTGAAGGACCATTCTTTTAATTTTATGTTGAGTCAGTTCACCTATCTCTCTCCACCTCAAGAAGCAAACACTTGTGTGAACTGTGCATTGATTCCTACATACATGTATATTGCAACTGTTATATTACTCTATGTTGACAATTATCCATGAGATATACATGTTATAAGTTGAAAGCAACCGCTGAAACTTAATCTTCCTTTGTGTTGCTTCAATACTTTTACTTTGATTTATTGCTTTATGAGTTAACTCTTATGCAAGACTTATTGATGCTTGTCTTGAAGTACTATTCATGAAAAGTCTTTGCTTTATGATTCACTTGTTTACTCATGTCATTACCATTGTTTTGATCGCTGCATTCATTACATATGTTTACAATAGTATGATCAAGGTTATGATGGCATGTCACTTCGGAAATTATCTTTGTTATCGTTTTACCCGTTCGGGACGAGCGGAACTAAGCTTGGGGATGTTGATACGTCTCCGACGTATCGATAATTTCTTATGTTCCATGCCACATTATTGATGATATCTACATGTTTTATGCACACTTTATGTCATATTCGTGCATTTTATGGAACTAACCTATTAACAAGATGCCGAAGAGCCGCTTGTTGTTTTCTCGCTGTTTTTGGTTTCGAAATCCTAGTAACGAAATATTCTCGGAATTGGACGAAATCAACGCCCGGGGTCCTATTTTGCCACGAAGCTTCCGGAAGACCGAAGAGGAGTCGAAGTGGGGCCACGAGGCGCCGCCACACTAGGGCGGCGCGGCCCGGGCCCCGGCCGCGCCGACCTGTGGTGTGGGGCCCTCGTGTGGCCCCCGCGATGCCCTTCCGCCTACTTAAAGCCTCCGTCGCGAAACCCCCGGTACCGAGAGCCACGATACGGAAAACCTTGCGAGACGCCGCCGCCGCCAATCCCATCTCGGGGGATTCCGGAGATCTCCTCCGGCACCCTGCCGGAGAGGGGATTCATCTCCCGGAGGACTCTTCACCGCCATGGTCGCCTCCGGAGTGATGAGTGAGTAGTTCACCCCTGGACTATGGGTCCATAGCAGTAGTTAGATGGTTGTCTTCTCCTCATTGTGCTTCATTGTTGGATCTTGTGAGCTGCCTAACATGATCAAGATCATCTATCTGTAATTCTATATGTTGTGTTTGTCGGGATCCGATGGATAGAGAATACTATGTTATGTTAATTATCAAGTTATTACCTATGTGTTGTTTATGATCTTGCATGCTCTCCGTTATTAGTAGAGGCTCGGCCAAGTTTTTGCTCTTAACTCCAAGAGGGAGTATTTATGCTCGATAGTGGGTTCATGCCTCCATTGATATCTCGGGACAGTGACAGAAAGTTCTAAGGTTGTGGATGTGTTGTTGCCACTAGGGATAAAACATTGATGCTATGTCCGAGGATGTAGTTGTTGATTACATTACGCACCATACTTAATGCAATTGTCTGTTGTTAGCAACTTAATACTGGAAGGGGTTCGGATGATAACCTGAAGGTGGACTTTTTAGGCATAGATGCATGCTGGATGGCGGTCTATGTACTTTGTCGTAATGCCAAATTAAATCTCACTATACTTATCATGACATGTATGTGCATTGTTATGCCCTCTCTATTTGTCAATTGCCCGACTGTAATTTGTTCACCCAACATGCTTTTATCTTATGGGAGAGACACCTCTAGTGAACTGTGGACCCCGGTCCATTCTTTTATACTTGAAATACAAATCTGCTTGCAATACTTGTTCTTTACTTGTTTTCGCAAACAATCATCTTCCACACAATACGGTTAATCCTTTGTTACGAGCAAGCCGGTGAGATTGACAACCTCACTTGTTTCGTTGGGGCAAAGTACTTTGGTTGTGTTGTGCAGGTTCCACGTTGGCGCCGGAATCTCTGGTATTGCGCCGCACTACATCCCGCCGCCATCAACCTTCAACGTGCTTCTTGGCTCCTCCTGGTTCGATAAACCTTGGTTTCTTTCTGAGGGAAAACTTGCTGCTGTGCGCATCATACCTTCCTCTTGGGGTTCCCAACGAACGTGTGAGTTACACGCCATCATACCACTGATGGGATTTGTAGCATAGAAAACAAAAAATTCCTACCGCAAGAATGAATAACAAGCCAAGATCAAATCTAGAAGATGGTAGCAACGAGAAGATCATGAGACTAACCCTTGAAGATTCCAAAGCCTACGAGATTAGATCTCGTTGTTGATGTAGTCGACCACTTGCCGCTTTCAAAAGCGCGTAGAAGATCTTGACGGCGCCACAGTCGGGCAGCACCTCCGTACTCGGTCACACGTACAATGTTGATGATGACATCCTTCTCCCCATTCCAGCGGGCAGCGGATGTAGTAGATCCTCCTCGGAATCCCGCCAGCACGACGGCGTGGTGGCGGTGGTGGTGGAGATCTTCGGCAGGGCTTCGCCGTAGCCGTGCAAGAGGGAGGAGGAGGAAGGGGCGGCTAGGGTTTGGGAAGGGGCGGCTAGGGTTTGGGGAGAGGCGACTTGTGGTGCTCTTGGGGTGCCCCTTGGTTCCTTTAAATAGGTGGCCAAGCCCCTTGGGTCGTCCATAACCCTGCCCCCAAGTTTGACTGAGTTCCGACAGGTTTCTGGTTCCAAAAACCTACTCCTACTCGGACTCTTTTGCCAATTCCGAAATTGCATTAAGGAAAGACTCCTTTTCCCTTAAGGCAACGTGGTTGCACCTATTATGGAACCCTCCGAACTTCCTTAGACAGCCCGGGTCGTCCCGGACACTTCCGGAACCTTCCATAATATTCCGGACTATTCCGATCCTTCCAAAACCTTCTAGAAGCTCCGGTCAAAACACCGGACTTTATCTGAACCCCGGAAAATGACTTCCCATATATGAATCTTATTCTCCAGACCAGTCTGAACCTCCTCATGATATCTCGGATCTCATCCGAGACTCCGAACTACATTCGAGCTCCATTCCATATTCCATATCTATTTAAAACGACATCAAACCTTAAGTGTGTCACCCTATGGTTCGAGAACTATGCGGACATGATCGAGACTCCTCTCCGATCAATGACTAATAGCGGGACCTGGAGATCCATAATAGCTCCCACATATTCAACGATGACTTCGTGATCGAAAGAACCATTCACATAAAATAACAATTCCCTTTGTCTCGCGATATTTTACTTATCCGAAGTTTGATTGTCGGTATCTCCATACCTAGTTCAACCTCGTTACCGATAAGTACTCTTTACTTGTACCGTGATATGATATCCCTTGTGAACCAGTCACATGCTTGCAAGCTAATTGGATGTCATTCCACTGAGAGGGCCCAGAGTATATCTATCCGTCATCGGGATGGACAAATCCCACTCTTGATCCATATGCCTCAACTCATACTTTCCAAATAGTTAATCCCATCTTTATAACCACCCATTTACGCAATGGCGTTTGATGTAATCAAAGTACCCTTCCGGTGTAAGTGATTTACATGATCTCATGGTCGAAGGACTAGGTAACTATGTATCGAAAGCTTATAGTAAGTTGAACTTAATGACTTGATCTCATGCTACGCTTATATGGGTGTGTGTTCATTATATCATTCATCTAATGACATAACCTTGTCATTAATAACATCCAATGTTCATGATCACGAAACCATGATCATCTATTAATCAACAAGCTAGTTATACAAGAGGCTTACTAGGGACTCCTAGTTGTTTACATAACACACATGTATCAATGTTTCGGTTAATACAATTATAGCATGGTATGCAAATATTTATCATAAACACAAAGATATATTATAATAACCACTTTATTTTTGCCTCTTGGGCATATCTCCAACAGTAACACAGTGAATTTGAAAGTACTACAAGTCTATAACAAGAGAGCAAAATACTAGCAATAAGCCTCATCTTCATTAAGGATGTGTCAGAGCATTACCACATAGAGGAGCACCACATTGTCCTACATCAATTTGAACACTTTTGAAGGTAAATTCAATTTGCTCCTGCACTCACTCCATTTTAGAGAAGCATTATTGGTATAGGATGCATGGATAGCATTCTTTTCATTCAGAAACTCGTTGATCTACAAAAGGCCACGAGTACTCAGATCAAAACATCACAAGACCATAAGATGCAAAATGAGCTAAGCATTAGAAATACACGTCCCGTCTGCATTTCTTGTGTGTATTTGTTGGTCACTCACTCACTCCAGTGAACTTTGCCAAAACCTGGAAATCATATTGTTTAAAGTTGTAGCCCTTACACACTAATATGCAAAGAAAAAACTTGCTAGAAGATAAATTAAAAGAAAATGGAGCACATACTTCCCAATACTCCGCCTCAAATTTAGACAGCTCAGCTCCCTTGGTGAGTATCTTTGCATCCACAACTTCTCCTTTTTAGGGAGAAAGATTCACCACACAGGATCTCTAAAGTATAGCCCTTGCTGATAAAACCATAAATTACTTCGAGAACCCAAAGAGAAGAACTTATGTAAACTTACCGAGTTATTTTGCACAAAACAATACATAGAAAAACTGAAGAAAGTACATTATTCTGGAACTAACTTTTCCAGCCTTTATTTACACCGTCTTCCAGCAGCAATTTGCATATTACTCAAGCTATAACACATCATCTGAACAAAATTGTTTTAGCAGATTTGAGGAAATTGAAGGGCATCAAAACAAATATATATATTTGCTCCTTTGATCGCATTACAGTTCCACAATAAATCTATCGGTGTAAAAAATTAGTATTTGAGATTGAGGAAAAAAGTTAATGTCACTATGTCAGAACTGATTTATGGTACATAGTACTAAAAGTTAATCCATCTCAAATACTAAAAATAGTAAAAGTTAATACTAATGAAAGTACTTAGAGATAATCTATCGGGCGGTCATGGTCGTAGTGTCGATATGGACGCTGGACACGTCGCCGTGGTCCAGAGAACCATCGGGCAACAACTTGTGCAACACCTCCATTTGCAGCTCATGCAGAGACCACGCCTGAGCCTCGTGGCATTCCTTGCTCTTGAGCCCATTCTCCCTCCTCAAATCCTCCAGCAGCCTCCTTCCCTCTTGTTTCTCCCCAAGGACAGAATACTACTCTTGCCTCAGTTGTTCACAGCCATCGCGATTGCCCTGCAATAAACACAGTACCTTGACAAAACAAAGTTTAATCTCACACATCCCATTTTCTAGTATGATTCAGCGATATCAACCACATCGTCAACTGGTGGTACACTGGTACTGCATATCACACGAATTTATCCGTGACACGATCATATGGCCACAAATGACGAATCGGAAAGCGGGTATTCAGTTTCACCTTGGAAGGGACAGACTCGCTCGCTAATGGTGTGGTGACGACGAAGACGAACTGGGAGACATGGATGGATGGCGCGAAGCTGGTGACGTGGTAAAGGTTGGCCTCGAACAGCTCCAGTCGAAACTACGATCAATTTGTGAAAGGAAATACTGAAATTAGTACTATTTATAATGGAAACTTGATACCTGATGGTATGAATTGGAGTAACTTAATACCTGTGTCAATAGATCTGAAAGCTGCCTGTTCAATATGAGTTCTAAATAATCATATCGAACTACCTCACATCAGATCCCTTAAGTCGTCACCCTGAAGGCCTTGATGGCGCATCGGCTGATCATGTCCTCGCCGACCTCCACAACAGAGCTGGAGGAGGAGGTGACGCTGGAGATTGGCAGCACTAAGGAGGACGATGGGGCGGGGACATGGGTCCTTGAGCGTGTGGTCGCTGTTGCCGTCTCTCCGCGCGAGAGGAGGCTGGCCTGGGTGAGCCTTGCTTCGCCTCGCCAAACTGCGGTCGGTCGGGCGAACTCCTGTCCTGGTGAATGGATCGTAGCGATCAAGAGGGGGGGGTGAATGGACGCTACGTCAAGTTTTAGTCTTTTTCAATTTTTAGTGCAACGGAAGATAAAGGTGATAGCTTTAGCGATGGCGGTGTTCCTACAATGATCCTAGACAAGTACAACAAGCAAAGGAATCACACAAGATAGTAAGAGTAAGGAGCGGGACAACCGGAGGGCGCGGAGACGAGGCGAGGTTTGTTTCCCGCAGTTCCTCCCACAAAAGGGAGTACGTCCGCGTTGAGGAGGTGCTAGCCTCACACAAGAGGCTAGACGGCCACACCACGAAGGAAGGCCTCACCTTCTTCCTCGAGAGAGCTCCACGAAGGTGCTCCCCCTTCTCCACTAAGGCACCGGTCGAGGCGGTGATTCCTTCACAAGGTTGGAGCGAGCTCCACACCACAAGGAGGCTCCCAACAACCCATGCATGGAGCTAGTACAACACCAAGCTAGCCTCCATGGATGCACTTCTTCCAAGATTCCACCATAGGAACTCTACCACCAAGATCCACTAAGGACTACCACGAATTGGTGAAATTTCTCTCGGTAGAACGATAGATCGGGGTCTCCTCCACCACTCCTCAAAGTATGAGCAAGATTGATTGGGTAGGGAGGGAGATCCACTAAGTTTGAGCTCAGCAACAATGGAGGAGAGAGAGAGAAGAGCTAAAAATGAGTTGGGGAAGAAGGGGCCCTTATATAGGCTCCTCCAAATCCAACCGTTATGTCCAGTTTTCGCCTAAGAGGTACTACCGCTTTTGGGAAGCGGTACTACCGCTCTAAGTTCGAATTCCCCAGATCTGGTCCATGTGGACGCAGAGCGGTACTACCGCTAGAGGTACCGCTCGAGGTACCGCAATGGGGTCCAAACCTTATCGGATCCAAAGCGGTACCGGAGCGGTACCGCATTGGTACTCGCCGTAACTAGTTACGGTACACGGGCGGTACCATGGGCGGTACTTCCGCTCGTGAGCGGTACTACCGCTCCAGGTACCGTAGAGGTACCGCAACTCGTACTGTGGGACAATTTCAGCGCAGAACTCAGAGCGGTACCGTGGGGCGGTACCTATAGGGGTAGCGGTACTACCGCTACAGGTACCGGTAGTACCGGCCTGGCTAAAACTGGTTTTCTCCTCTTTTTCTCTCCAGCCATGTCACCTCGCGATACACACACAAAACCAGAAAACCTATAACTACGCTTCAGTCCTCCGATCTTGACGTGTCCAGCGAGGTCACCGTGCACTTGCAAATCTAGCAATGATACTCAAGGCACACGGTGAGATAACTCAAGTGTTGTCATCAAACACACAAAACACGAGGTTTAGACTTTGCTCTTTCAATCTCCCCCTTTTTGGTGTTTGATGACAACACAAGACTTTTCAAAAGCATATGATATTATGATGAGATTCTTAGATTTGCAAAAGCTCGACGGAGCTCCCCCTAAACGTGTGCATATTTTGAATATGTATTTGAATACAAATACACACGTCTTAGAGGCATAACTCCCCCTAGATTTTACAAACCAAGCACACATGCAACAAGGATACAAGATCATGTTCAAATAACATATGCGCAATATGGAGGCAACATAAGATCATGTAAGGAGATTTGTGTGAAGTTATCATACCATAGCCTTGAGAATACCCAAACTCACCATAAGATACCTCCATACAGTTGTTGATGTAGCCACAAGACAAGATAAGCAACTAGGATCACAAGGCTACAAACAACAAAGGTCCCCATCCACATAGGAACTTCTCCCCCTTTGGCATCGGAACACCAAAAAGGAGGGTAAAGAAACTAGAAGGATGGAGAAAAAAGAACATACAACAAAGCTTGCAAAAACCAAAATGGAAAACAAGCTTGAATGAGGTTCTCCAAAAACATGAAGAAAAAGATAGCAAAGAAGAAGGACAAAAAGAAGGTCACAAAGAAACACAAAACCCCGAAAAACTCTTCAAAGAGGAGGTTGGTGGCCGAAGCCACCGTGTAAGAGTGTAGTAGTGTGAGGTCGCGTAGATGTATCTAGGACTCACGGACTACAACTCAACATGAAGCTCATAAGTCACTCAATTGACGAATAGCATATGTTTTGGATTTCTTTATGCATTATGGGGGGAGGGATAGCTCAATATATTTAAACCGCACTCCCCTATGTTCATGCGTGCCTTTCATCTAGATATATAGTTTGAGAGTGGTATGTGCGCACGACGGTCAAGCAAAGTTCGACGGATCAATGATATTTAGCTCATGCCTCAACTCAATGAAACGCTTCTCGTACAAGGGCTTCGTGAAGACGTCCGCCAATTGCTCCTTGGTGCCAATGAAGGATAGAACAATATCTCCACGTGCAATGTGGTCCCGGATGAAGTGGTTCCTTATCTCAATGTGCTTCGTCTTGCCATGAAGAACCGGGTTGTAGGCGATCTTGATTGCGCTCTCATTGTCACACAAAAGAGGCACCTTGCTATACTCGAGTCCATAATCCCGCAAGGTTTGCCTCATCCACAAGATTTGAGCACAACTACTTGCCGCGGCAACATACTCGGCTTCTGCGATGGAGACGGAGACACAATTTTGCTTCTTCGAGGACCAACACACCAAGGATCTTCCAAGAAAGTGACAAGCTCCGGATGTAGACTTCCTATCAACCTTGTCGCCCGCTCAATCGGAGTCGGTGAAGCCAACCAAAGCAAAGTCCGTGTCCCTTGGGTACCATAGTCCGAAGTGTGGGGTATCAACTAAATATCGAAAGATCCTTTTGACCGCCACAACGTGGCTTTCCTTCGGGCTTGCTTGAAACCGTGCACACATACCAACACTTAACATTATATCCGAGCGAGAGGCACAAAGGTAAAGAAGCGAACCTATCATCGAACGGTAGAGCTTGGGATCCACCACCTTGCCGGTCTCGTCAAGAGAGAGTTGACACTTGAGATGCATTGGAGTTCCAATCCCCTTGGCGCCCTTCATGTCGAAGCGGTTGAGCATGTCTTGGAGATACTTTGCTTGATTGATGAAGGTGCCTTGTCCCATTTGCTTGATCTCAAACCCAAGGAAGTACTTGAGTTCACCCATCATTGACATCTCAAACCTATTTGTCATCAACATAGCAAACTCATCATTGAATTTTGTGTTAGTCGAGCCAAATATGATGTCATCTACATAGAGTTGGCATACGAAAAGCTCCCCATTGACTTTCTTAGTAAAAAGAGTGGGGTCGATTTTCCCCACTTCGAAACCACGGTCTTCAAGCAACTCCTTTAGATGCTCATACCAAGCTCTAGGAGCTTGTTTGAGTCCATATAGGGCCTTTTTGAGCTTGAAGACATGGTCCGGGAAATGGGGGTCCTCGAATCCCGGGGGTTGCTTCACATACACCTCCTCATGTAGAGGACCATTAAGAAAAGCACTCTTAACATCCATTTGTTGCAACTTGAAGCCATGATGAGAGGCAAAGGCCAAAAGGATACAGATGGACTCAAGCCTTGCAACGGGTGCAAAGGTTTCACCAAAGTCCACTCCTTCGACTTGAGAATAGCCTTGTGCCACCAATCTTGCTTTGTTGCGGATGACCATGCCATGTTCATCTTGCTTGTTCTTTAAGACCCATTTGGTTCCGATAACATTGCGGCAATGATCGGGTCGCTTCATGAGAGTCCACACATCATTCCTCTTGAAGTTGTTGAGTTCCTCTTGCATTGCATTCAACCAATCGGGATCTTCAAGAGCTTCATTAACTTTGAGTGGTTCCACCATAAAGACAAAGGCGTGGTGCTCACAAAAGTTTGCTAGTTGCCTCCGGGTGGTTACTTTGCTCTTTAGATCACCAATGACATTACTCAAAGAATGGGACTTGAGGCGCAAGTGTCTTGCAATAGGATCTTCACGGCGAGTGACGGCTAAAGGAGTAGATTCTTGTGGGTCCTCTTGGCTTTCATCACGGTTTAGGTCCTCGCCTTGACCTTCATTGTTGTTGAAGTGGGCATCATCATCATGAGATCCGGATGACTCGGGGGTACTAGGAATGGTATTGTCCATATAGATCATCCCCGAACCATTCGGGGAAGAACTTGAAGCTTGGCCTTGGTCACTTGATTTCGGTTGTTGTTGTAGATGAGCTTGTGGTGAGTGTTGTTCTTGAGCTTGCGGTAGATGTTGTTCTTGAGCTTGTTGAGGTGAGCTTGTACTTGATTGTTGTTGTAGATGTTGAGGTTGAACTTGAGGTCGTGGTAGAGGTTGGCTTGCATTTGTAAGATCAACGGAAGAAGCTTGGCCTTGTGGTGTAGATGGCTCCACTTGGGTGGAACTTGGTCCTTCCCGGTACTCATAGAAGGTAGCTCTTGAGGTCGGCGAATGCCAACACCCATCCTTCCTATGGCATCCGGGGGAATTGCATCTCCTTTCTCACAAGAAGCACTTCGCTCCTCCAAAGACCTATCATCTTCATCGAATGTCACGTCACAAGATTCTACAACCCTCCCATTTGACTTGTTGAAGACTCTATAGGCGTGAGAATCCGTAGCATAGCCAACGAAAATTCCTTCTTGAGCTCTTGAATCAAACTTGGATAGACGTGTCTCCTTGACAAGCACATAGCATTTGCATCCGAAAACCTTGAAGTATGACACATTGGGCTTGTTGCCGGTGAGAATCTCATATGGTGTCTTCTCTAGGCCTTTGCGAAAGTAGAGACGATTAGTAGCATGGCATGCGGTAGAGATAGCTTCGCCCAAAAATTGTAGTTAGACTTGTACTCCATCATCATGGTTCGAGCGGCTTCGATCAAGGTTCCATTCTTCCTTTCGGCGACCCCATTTTGTTGGGGAGTATATGGCGTGGAGTATTGGTGTTGGATTCCTTCTTCGCCGAGGAAGTCATCCAAAGTATAGTTCTTGAACTCCGTTCCATTGTCGCTCCTTATTGCGAGGATCTTGTTGTCGTCCTTGCGTTGAACTTGATTGGCAAACTCCATCATGGTCCGTTGAGTCTCACTCTTGTACTTGAAGAAAAATACCCAACAATAGCGTGAATAGTCATCAACAATGACGAGGCAATACTTCTTTCCTCCAAGACTTTCATGAGACGGTGGACCGATGTAACATCCCTGTTTTCCTAAACCCTAATTAGGATTTGATTGTGCATTCATGAGCATCATTTAAAATGCATTAAGAAAAATTTGCATTTCAAAATGAAGTGGAAACCCTAACATCCCAAAGTTCTACCTCTATTTGAAATGTGTTCAAATGTTTGAAACCTCAAAACAAAAATATGTGGAACCTCAAATACATTAGGAAGGCCACTAAATATGTTCCCTACAATTTTTGTATGTTATTTTGGGTCTCTAAAGGTTGCAAAATGCCAAAATCCATTCGTTTTAGCCCTGTTTTAATTCTTTCCAGCAATCTCCAAAAAAACCAGGGGGTTATGGGCAAATTTGCCCTTGTCCTCTTCTTCCTCACACGCAGGCACCTGCGTGGCCGCGCCCGAGCGCCCTGCACGGCCACCTCCTGCTCGCCCTTCTGGACGAGGAGACGTCCTGGAGGCCTCCTCTCCCTCTCTTCCCTCGTCCCTATCTTCTCCCTCTCTGTGGCCCTCTCCTTCTCTTCTCTACGCTCGCGCGGGCCGAAACCCTAGCCCCGCCCGGCCACCACGCCCCGTCGTCATTCCACGCTCCGGCGAGCCCCACCGACGACGCCATTGGATCCGTATCCTCCCGCTGCTCCTCCCCGTAGAAGGAATCGGCGAGGGGAGGTCCCAGTAGCCGACGCCGCGCCGTTCTTCCCCGACACCGGCCGCCGTCGCCACCGTCGACTCCGGCCTCCCCCGGCCTCGCTGACCCCTCCATGACGCTCACGGTGAGCCACCGGTTCCAGTGCGCTCCTCCGCGCCCTCTCTTTCCCTCTGTACCTTCGCCTCCACAAGCTCCTGCGCCGGCCGCCGCTCGGCCTCGTCGCCGGCGTCGCTACGGCAACCTCCTGCTAGCGGCACCTCCACCTCTTGGCTCGCCTCGGCGTCCTCTCGCCAACGCGCCCTTCCGCGCGTCCAGGGGGCCACGGGAGCGCCGCCTCCGCCGGTCGCCGGCGTCGGTCACCGTCGGGTTGACCACCGGCGGTTCACCCGGTGGGCCCCAGTGGCCCTTTTCTTTTCTTTCTCTTTTATTTTCTGTTTTGGTAAATGCATTGACAGGTGGGGCCCTTCGTCAGAGATTTAATCATTTTGTAAATGTTTAGGAAATGAATAAAACGCTGACAGTGGTCCAACTGTCAGAGATTTAATATTTTCCAAAAATTCCAGAAAATGGATAAAACTTGTGAAATCAATAACTTATTCATTTTAAATCAGAAAAATGTGTATAATATATCAAAATCTTCAGAAAAATGAGATCTACACTTTAGTATCAAAAGCATGCATTGTTAAACAACTTTGAACCCTGTCCTTAGTAGAAGAACAAATGAACCCTCTTCGTTAATATGTGGGGTTTATGGAATTGCAAAGTATTATGCATTCCAACCCTATTTAAATTGATGAACATGTTATAGGATCACTTTCTTTAATATTAACATGTCATATCATCATCCTTGAGTGTGCATTGCATTATGCCATGTATTGAATGTTATTTCTTTATTTCTAGTGTTTGCTTCTTCGCGATCGATAGAGCACGAGTCCGAGACGATGAAGATCGACAACACCGAAGGTCAATAATGGCCCACCGACAAACAAGTCAATTACAAGTTTATCGGAGATCCACCTTGGTTTGTCAGGGACAAAGGCAAGCCCTAGCCTGGTTCATATATGATTTCGAAATGCTTTTATCTCTGGTTCCTTCATATTGCATGCGATTCAACTGTCTTTTATCGATAGATAGAGTTACCCTATCTGTTGCATGTCCTACCTTTGTAGCCTCAAATCCGTGATCCACTGCTCCTAGCATAACTAGGTTTGGCATGTGTGCATCGCTAGAGCCTTTATATCTTTATGCTTAGTCATGCTTAGTATGTTACGCTACTACTCCGGTTTTCGGACTGGAGTCTTACAATGAAATGAAACTAGCATGACAGGTTGACGTGGTAAGTGTAGAGATGTTGTTAAAATATAACTAAAGGCTCAGACGAGAGGCCACATTGGGATGTGGTGGGTTGTTTCGTTTCTGCCGACCCTAGGAACCGAGTTCTCGCCTCTTGAACCAAGACTGAGCGTACAACCACGCGAGGCCCTATTATGGTACCCTCTCGACTCACTAACTTGCCTAGTAGATTCCATGAGTCACATAGTTTGCGCGTTATCTGGTCATATGCATTGCATTTTGCTTTGGGGTAAAGGTACATAACAGGCAGGTAAGCGTGGTCGTGGTGGCTGGGGGTTGCGGCCTCTGGGGAAACCCACCTCGGCACACATCGTTAAGGACCGACTTCGGGACTTGACCCGTTACGGCGGAACAATCCTTAGCGCGTGACTCATGGTCTCGGCGACAGCAAGGTAAAGGTCGAGGTCAACCACCCTCTGCCGGCTTTCCAAGGAAGAGAGCTAATAATTTGGCATTAAGAGTCGGTTGGTACGTGTGGGTAAAGTTGTGCACCCCTGCAGGGTTATAATCTTTTCGAAAAGCCGTGTCCACGGTTATGGACGACTTGGGAATGGATTATGTGATCATAGACAACTTTAACCTGATCGTAAAACTTGGCAACCAATGTGTGTTTACAGATACCTTCTCCGGGTGTTGAGGGGGTGATCCGAGGATAGTGGTTCGAGATGATGAAGATTGGTTGATACAATATGATGATCAATAGAGATAGAGATATCGCTCTCTTATCCCCTTTTAAAGGTTCTGAGTAGTCGAACTTCTTCTCTCTCTTGTTTATTAAAGGAAAACTTGCTTTACGCAAAAGAAGCTCTACAGAAAGCCCGCATACCCGCTTTGCTAAAAGGTTGTACTAAGTCTTGCTGAGTCCCTGTACTCAGCTTTGCATGCTTTTGTTTCAGACGAAGTCGCTCCAACAGATGGTGGTTTCTAGTCGACATCGACGAGTAGCTTGGTGTTCCCAGGTGGCAGCCTGGAATCTATGGGCTGGGACGTCGCCGTTATGCTCCTGGCCTCTTAGGCCTTTTTCTATCTTGCTATGTCTAATAGCATAACTTTGCTTCCGTTGATTGATGAATGCCAGGTCAGTGACCTCTGCTTGTAATGGTTTGGTTCTTCGCTCAGTTATGAGCTTGTTTTACCTTCTTGAGTCGTAGAGTCACTGTTGTGTTACCGATTCTCTCACTGTAGTCTCTCGAGCTCTAGGTTAGGATTATGCCGGACGAAGATCTGGTATTTGTCTAACCCTGATCCCGGGGGTGCCACAACCGAAGAGATCGACATGTAAGAGCTCCAAGCATCTTGTGGTAGAGATGATAGTCTTGGCCTTGTGAGGAGCTCCATGCATTTTTCCTTGTACGCAAGCCCTACAAACACGATCTTTACAAAAAGAGACATCTTATTTTAGTCCGAGAATGTGGCCACCCTTGTGGAGACTTTGCAAAGTCCTCATGTTGACATGGGCTAGTCGGCGATGCCATAACCAACCCTTGTCACCTTTGGCGAATAGGCAAAGAGCTGAAGATGTTGTCTTTCCGGAGAAGTCAACAACATATAATCCGTTCTCTACATTTCCAACAAAAGCTACACGGAGTGTCTTGCTCCACAAGAGGACCACCATATGTTCATCAAAGAAAGTACATAGACCCATGCGAGCAATTTGATGAACGGAGAGTAAGTTGTAACCAAGGGTCTCGACAAGGAGGACATTCACAAGTGATATGTCGGGTGTTACCACCACCTTGCCAAGACCCAATACCTTAGAGCACGTGTTGTCGCCATATGATACGGTAGAGTAAGAAGGCTCGAGGTCGACAACAATATTCTTGCTTCCGGTCATATGACTTGTGGCTCCACTATCAACCACCCATTTAGCACCACCGGAAGCATAGTCCTACAAGGAATCAAGTCTTGGATTTAGGTACCCATTTTTCAATGGGTCGTAGCATGTTAGTAACAAGGGGTTTGGGAACCCAAATAGTCCAATCAACATTGTCCTTTTGAGGACCAATAAAGCGAGCACGAATATGTCCATAGTAATCAACAAAAAGAACATGAGAAGGGTTGTTAGAGCCGACGAAACCCTTCGAGGCGGAGTTGGGTACTCCATCCCTTCTTGAGCTAGCATCGCTCTCCTCAAGGTTGATCTCCATGTTCTCCTTGTTCTTCTTCTTCTTGGTCCTCTTATTCCTCTTCCTCTTTGGCTTGGTAGCCACTCCTCCTTCATTGCAAGAGCCCTCTTTGGCTCCAATGACTCCTTCCAAGTACTTGGTATGAACTTGGAGTCTATCAATCTTGGCCTTCAAACGATTGACTTCATCTTCACGCTCCGGGTGTGGATGACAAATATCAAACACTTGGACTTCCTTTGCTTTGTTCACCCGGAAATGTTCCATCAAGGCTTCTTCTTGGAGAGCATTCATCTTCATGAGTGTACGCTTGTCACTCTCCAACTTGGCAATGTCACTTTCATGAGTGCCACACGCACGGTCCTTGCTCAAAGGAAAATACTCCTTCAATGCTTCCTCTTGCATGGAATTGACCTCCATGAGCTTGGCTTCCCTCCTCTTCAAGGCGACTATTTCTTCCTCATGATCACAACAAGTGGCCTTCTCCTTGCTCATGTGGAGACATTCCACCAAAGACTCTTCTTGCTTGCTACTCAAACTCAATAGCTTGGCCTTGGTGGTCTCGAGAGTGGCAATTTCTTCTTCATGGTTGCAACATGAGGTCTTCTCTTTGCACAAGCGGTAATATTCATCCAAGGCTTCTTCTTGAAGAGCATTGACCTCCAAGAGAAGAGCATTGTGCTTTCTCAAGGAAGCAACTTGATCAACAAGCTCATCATGGCAAGCGTTGGGGTCTTTGATACGTCTCCAACGTACCTATAATTTCTGATGTTCCATGCTTGTTTTATGTCAATACTTACATGTTTTGCTTGCACTTTATAATGTTTTTATGCATTTTCCGGAACTAACCTATTAACGAGATGCCGAAGGGCCAGTTGCTGTTTTCTGTTGTTTTTGGTTCCAGAAAGGCTGTTCGGGCAATATTCTCGGAATTCGACGAAACGAAGACCCAACATCTTATTTTTCCCGGAACCTTCTAGAAAGTCAGAGGGGGACCAGATGGGTGCCCCACACGTGGTGGCGGTGCGGCCCAAGGGGGGGCGCCACCCTAGTGTGAGGAGGCCCTGTGGCTCCTCCGACTCCGACTCTTCGCCTATTTAAGCCGTCCTGACCTAAAACATCGATACCGATTGACGAAACTCCAGAAAGACTCCAGGGGCGCCGCCACCATCGCGAAACTCCAATTCGGGGGACAGAATCTCTGTTCCGGCACGCCGCCGGGACGGGGAAGTGCCCCCGGAAGCCATCTCCATCGACGCCATCGCCTCCATCATGCTCCGTGAGTAGTTCCCCCGTGGACTACGGGTTCTAGCTGTAGCTAGTTGGTACTCTCTCCCCCATGTAATTCAATACAATGATCTCATGAGCTGCCTTACATGATTGATATTCATCTGATGTAGTTGGTGTTGTGTTTGTTGGGATCCGATGGATTGTTACATTATGATTAGTCTATCTATATAAGTTCGTGAAGTTATTGTTGCTGCAATCTTGTTGTGTTTAATGCTTGTCACTAGGGCCCGAGTGGCATGATCTTAGATTTAAGCTCTATACTTATTGCTTAGATTGTATCTACAAGTTGTTTGCACATGTCTATGTCCGGAACCCGAGGCCCCGTAGTGACAAGAATCGGGATAACCGGAGGGGAAGGCTTAGATATGAGGATCACATGTTTTCACGGAGTGTTAATGCTTTGCTCCGGTGCTCTATTAAAAGGAGTACCTTAATTTCCAGTAGATTCCCTAGAGGCCCGGCTGCCACCGGCTGGTAGGACAAACGATGTTATGCAAGTTTCTCATTGCGAGCACGTATGACTATATATGGAAAACATGCCTACATGATTAATAATCTTGATGTTCTGTCTTAATGCTATTTCAATCCTATCAATTGCCCAACTGTAATTTGTTCACCCAACACTTGTTATTGGAGAGTTACCACTAGTGTAGATAGCTGGGAAGCCCGGTCCATCTTTCATCATCATATACTTGTTCCTACATGTCATTGGAAGTAGTATCAACTATTTTCTGGTGCCATTGCTCTCATATTATCGCTACCGCTGCCGTGTTACTCGTTACTATCTGCTCCCATATTACTGCTGCTTTCACATCACCCTCGTTACTAGTGCTTTTCCAGGTGCAGCTGAATTGACGACTCAGTTGTTAAGGCTTATAAGTATTCTTTACCTCCCCTTGTGTCGAATCAATAAATTTGGGTTTTACTTCCCGCGAAGACTGTTGCGATCCCCTATACTTGTGGATCATCAAGACTATTTTCTGGCGCCGTTTCCGGGGAGGCATAGCTCTACTCATAAGTTCACCTGGGGAGTACACTCTACCTCTCTCTCTGTTTTATTTTATTTTGTTTTGCTTAGTTTACTTTTGTCTAGTATTATTTTTCTTAGTTTACTTTTGCCTAGTTTGTTTTTGTTTTGTTTTACTTTTCTTATATACCCAAAAATCCATAAAAAATTTGAAAAACCTAAAAATTAAAAACTGCTGTTATGGGAGAACCCACAACCTATTTGGAGCTTATAGTATTATATAATAATTATAGAGAATCAAGAAAGGGTAAAGTTATGAGTGTTGTGATAGAAAAATTGAATACAATTGCTAAAATCTTTCTTAAATGCCATGATATAAACTGTTGCTCTAAAGAGGATACTAAACATCTGAAATTTCAATGTGGCTTTAGTGAAGAAGTTTTAATTAAGAACTATAATTGGAATAACTATATTCATTTTGGGTTCGAAGAGGTAGAACAATTTGTCATATTTATGGGAGCCTCTGAGATCGAATCCTTCATATCTAAAAATTATGAAACTTGTGTTGTTTGTAAGGACCTTAAAGATTATGTCTCTTCTATTCTTAATTTTTGCATAGAAAGTTACAATGATAATCCTTATATCATTGATTATAAAGAGAGACTCATTAATGCACAAGAATGCACTCACAATTTGCAGGAACCTGTGGAAGAAGAAATTGATGAACCTGAAAGCTCATTGGATGAAAAAGAGGAGGAAATTGATGAACCTGAAAGCTCATTGGATGAAAAAGAAGAGGAGAGGGATGAACAAAAGGAGGAAGAATGGATTAGCTACCCATGCCAACCTTCTAATGAGAGTAACTCTTTATCTCTTACACTATTTGATTGTCCTCCATGCTTACCAAAGGCGGATGAATGTTATGTTCCTGTGGATTCTCTTGAAATATTCCCTATGAGTAAAACTTGTGAGAATAATTATGCTACTATTATCTATGATAATCCATGCTATTTTGATAAATCTTATGATAATGCTTTGTTTGTGCCTGATGTCGAAATGCATGGTACTAAAGAATTTTGCTTAGCAAATGTTTATGATAAAGCTTTAGATGATGGTCCTATGTTACTTGATAATATTAATTGTACTACTATTAAAAATGGGATTGGAGAAGTCTTGAGTTTATCTAGGAGTCCCATATCTTTTGAGATTGATCAATCATCTTGTTATAGTATTGATAAAAGTGGTTTTGAAAGTCCTGATCCTATTATTTTTAAGCTTGATAAAAATTATGTGTTTATGGATCATGAAAAGTATGCTGCATGTGATAGTTATATTGTTGAGTTTATCCATGAAGCTACTGAAAATTATTATGAGAGAGGAAAATGTGGTTGTAGAAATTTGCATGGTACTAAAACACCTCTCTATATGTCGAAAATTTTGAAGTTACTCTTGTTTTATCTTCTTATGCTTGTCACTTTGTTCTTCATGAATTTATTCGTGTACAAGATTCCTATGCATAGGAAGAGGGTTAGACTTAAATGTGTTTTGAACTTGCTTTTTGATGCTCTCTTTTGCTTCAATTTCTATTTTCCATGTGAGCATCATTAAAATTGCTGAGCCCATCTTAATGGCTATAAAGAAAGCACTTCTTGGGAGATAACCCATGTTTTTATTTTGCTACAGTTTTGTTGCGTCTTGGAAGTTGTTACTACTGTAGCAACCTCTCCTTATCTTTATTTTATTGCATTGTTGTGCCAAGTGAAGTCTCTAATAGAAGGTTGATACTAGATTTGGATTTCTGCGCATAAACATATTTCTATCTGTCACGAATTTGGGCAGAGATCTCTGTAGGTAACTCAGAAAAATCTGCGAATTTACGTGCGTGTTCCTCAGATATGTACGCAACTTTCATTAGTTTTGAGTTTTATGATTTGAGCAACGGAAGTACCTCTTAAAAATTCGTGTTTACTGGCTGTTCTGTTTTGACAGATTCTGTCTCTGTTTTTTGCATTGTCTCTTGTGGACTTTAAGTGAGGCTTTCTAGACGTGGAGAGCTGTAGCTAATGTTTTATTGAGTTCTTGCAATGTGTCACTACAGGACTAAAGTGGATTAAAGTTTTTTGAGTACTAACCCCTCTAATGAAGTTTATGAGAAGTTTGGTGTGAAGGAAGTTTTCAAGGGTCAAGAGAGGAGGATGATATATGATCAAGAAGAGTGAAAAGTCTAAGCTTGGGGATGCCCCCGTGGTTCATCCCTGCATATTTCAAGAAGACTCAAGCGTCTAAGCTTGGGGATGCCCAAGGCATCCCCTTCTTCATCAACTTATCAGGTTTCTTCTATTGAAACTATATTTTTATTCGGTCACATCATATGTGCTTTACTTGGAGCGTCTGTTTGTTTTTATTTTTGTTTATGTTTGAATAAATTCGGATCCTAGCAATCCTTGTTTGGGAGAGAGACACGCTCCGCTTTTTCATATGAACACTCGTGTTCTTCGCTCTTACTTTTAATGTTCAATGACAAAAGTTGGAAGCTATTGCACTCATTGTTATTTGGTTGGAAACATAAAATGCTTCATATTGTCTTGAATAATTTGATACTTGGCAATTGTTTTGAGCTCTCAAGTAGATCATGTTTCTCTTGCATCATGTAGTTTAAACCTATTAGTGGAGAACTACCGTAGAGCTTGTTGAAATTGGTTTGCATGATTGGTCTCTCTAAGGTCTAGATATTTTCCGGTAAAAGTGTTTGAGCAACAAGGAAGACGAGTGTAGAGTTTTATAATGCTTGCAATTTGTTCTTATGTAAGTTTTGCTGTACCGGTTCATACTTGTGTTTGCTTCAAACAACCTTGCTAGCCAAAGCCTTGTACTGAGAGGAAATGCTTCTCGTGCATCCAAAACCTTGAGCCAAAACCTATGCCATTTGTGTCCACCATATCTACCTATTATGTGGTATTTCTTGCCATTCCAAGTAAATACTTCATGTGCTACCTTTAAATAATTCAAAAGCTATTATCTCTTATTTGTGTCAATGTTTAATAGCTCATGAGGAAGTATGTGGTGTTTTATCTTTCAATCTTGTCATTTACTTCTGACAGACTTTCACCAATGGACTAGTGGCTCATCCGCTTATCCAATAATTTTGCAAAAAGAGCTGGCAATGGGGTTCCCAGCCCCAATTAATTAACTTTCATTAATAATTCTCTTCACATGTTTTGCTCTAATTCATCAGTAAGCAACTTAATTTTGCAAATAGACACTCCTCCATGGTATGTGAAATGTTGGAAGGCACCCGAGGATTCGGTTAGCCATGTCTTGAGAAAGCAAAGGTGGGGAGGAGTGTCATCTAAATAAAACTAAAATAAATAGACACTCCTTCATGGTATGTGATTGTTGGAAGGCACCCGAGGATTCGGTTAGCCATGGCTTGTGAAAGCAAAAGGTTGGAAGGAGTGTCATCCATAAATAAAAAAAACTAAACTAAAGTACATGTGTAAACAAAAGAGAAGAGGGATGATCTACCATGGTGGTAGAAATAACGTCCTTCATGGGAGCCGCTCTTGAAAGTCTGGTTGATGAGGTAGTTAGAGTGCCCACTACCATTCGTTCACAACAACAAACACCTCTCAAAACTTTACTTTTATACTCTCTATATGATTTCAAAACTTAAAAATCTCTAGCACATGATTTAATCCCTGCTTCCATCTGCGAAGGGCCTTTCTTTTACTTTATGTTGAGTCAGTTTACCTACTTCCTTCCATCTTAGAAGCAAACACTTGTGTCAACTGTGCATTGATTCTTACATACTTGCTTATTTGCATTCATCATATTACTTTGTGTTGACAATTATCCATGAGATATACATGTTGAAAGTTGAAAGCAACTCCTGAAACTTAAATCTTCCTCTGTGTTGCTTCAATGCCTTTACTTTGAATTTATTGCTTTATGAGTTAACTCTTATGCGAGACTTTTGATGCTTGTCTTGAAAGTACTATTCATGAAAAGTTTTGCTATATGTTATCTATTTGTTAGCAACTATAGATCATTGCCTTGAGTCACTTCATTCATCTCATATGCTTTATAATAGTATGATCAAGATTATGTAAGTAGCATGTCACTGCAGAAATTACTCTTTTTATCGTTTACCTACTCGAGGGCGAGCAGGAACTAAGCTTGGGGATGCTGATACGTCTCCAACGTACCTATAATTTCTGATGTTCCATGCTTGTTTTATGACAATACTTACATGTTTTGCTTGCACTTTATAATGTTTTTATGCATTTTCCGGAACTAACCTATTAACGAGATGCCGAAGGGCCAGCTTGCTCTTTTCGTTGTTTTTGGTTCCGGAAAGGCTGTTCGGGCAATATTCTCGGAATTCGACGAAACGAAGACCCAACATCTTATTTTTCCCGGAACCTTCCAGAAAGTCAGAGGGGGGCCAGAGGGGTGCCCTGGGGGCCCCACACGTGGTGGCGGCGCGGCCCAAGGGGGGGGCGCCACCCTAGTGTGAGGAGGCCCCGTGGCTCCTCCGACTCCGACTCTTCGCCTATTTAAGCCGTCCTGACCTAAAACATCGATACCGATTGACGAAACTCCAGAAAGACTCCAGGGGCGCCGCCGCCATCGCGAAACTCCAATTCGGGGGACAGAATCTCTGTTCCGGCACGCCGCCGGGACGGGGAAGTGCCCCCGGAAGCCATCTCCATCGACGCCATCGCCTCCATCATGCTCCGTGAGTAGTTCCCCCGTGGACTACGGGTTCTAGCTGTAGCTAGTTGGTACTCTCTCCCCCATGTAATTCAATACAATGATCTCATGAGCTGCCTTACATGATTGAGATTCATCTGATGTAGTCGGTGTTGTGTTTGTTGGGATCCGATGGATTGTTACATTATGATTAGTCTATCTATATAAGTTTGTGAAGTTATTGTTGCTGCAATCTTGTTGTGTTTAATGCTTGTCACTAGGGCCCGAGTGGCATGATCTTAGATTTAAGCTCTATACTTATTGCTTAGATTGTATCTACAAGTTGTTTGCACATGTCTATGTCCGGAACCCGAGGCCCCGGAGTGACAACAGAATCGGGATAACCGGAGGGGAAGGCTTAGATATGAGGATCACATGTTTTCACGGAGTGTTAATGCTTTGCTCCGGTGCTCTATTAAAAGGAGTACCTTAATTTCCGATAGATTCCCTAGAGGCCCGGCTGCCACCGGCTGGTAGGACAAAAGATGTTATGCAAGTTTCTCATTGCGAGCACGTATGACTATATATGGAAAACATGCCTACATGATTAATAATCTTGATGTTCTGTCTTAATGCTATTTCAATCCTATCAATTGCCCAACTGTAATTTGTTCACCCAACACTTGTTATTGGATAGTTACCACTAGTGTAGATAGCTGGGAAGCCCGGTCCATCTTTCATCATCATATACTTGTTCCTACATGTCATTGGAAGTAGTATCAACTATTTTCTGGTGCCATTGCTCTCATATTACTGCTACTGCTGCTGTGTTACTGTTACTACTGCTCCCATATTACTGCTGCTTTCACATCACCCCTGTTACTAGTGCTTTTCCAGGTGCAGCTGAATTGACGACTCAGTTGTTAAGGCTTATAAGTATTCTTTACCTCCCCTTGTGTCGAATCAATAAATTTGGGTTTTACTTCCCGCGAAGACTGTTGCGATCCCCTATACTTGTGGGTCATCAGTCTTCATCATCTTTCTCTTTGTTAGCTTCCTTGAGAGAGAGCATCTTATTTTTGAGCTCACCCATCAAACCAAGAGCATGGCCTCAGTCCTTGATGAGTTGGGAGACAATAGCCTTATTGGAGTCTTCAAGGACGATGACACTAGCTTCAAGAGACATGCGCAAATTTTGTTCATCTTCAAGCTCTTCTTTGAGAGAGGCAATTGATGTCTACGTGTGCTTCTATTCTTGTAGACAGTGTTGGGCCTCCAAGAGCGGAGGTTTGTAGAACAGCAGCAAGTTTCCCTTAAGTGAATCACCCAAGGTTTATCGAACTCAGGGAGGTAGAGGTCAAAGATATTCCTCTCAAGCAACCCTGCAATTACGATACAAGAAGTCTCTTGTGTCCCCAACACACCTAATACACTTGTCAGATGTATAGGTGCACTAGTTCGGCGAAGAGATATTAAAACGCAGATGGTATAGATGAATATGAGTGGTAATAACAATCTGAAATAAATATGGCAGCAAGCAAACATGTAGCATAGCAGTAAGTAAGCGGTGTTTGCAGTATTGGAAACAAGGCCTAGGGATCCTACTTTCACTAGTGGACACTCTCAACAATGATCACATAATAAATAAATAACTTCTCCTCACTTGTGCTACATATACTCTTGTTTGATAACAAACACCATTCATTGTGTAGGGCTACAGGAGCTCCCTCAAGCCGGAGTTAACAAGCTCCACAACATTCGGCATTCATATTTAAGTAACATTTTGAGCATAATAGATCATTGCAATTTAGACCGAGAACTAACATAGCATACACACCGTCACCAATAGCTATGAAAGGGGGAATAGATCGCATCAATACTATCATAGTAATAGTTAACTCCATAATCTACAAGAGATTACAATCATAACCTACGCCAAGAACTATACGATGCACACACCGTCACCTTTACATCATGAAGGAGGAATAGACTACTTTAATAACATCACTAGAGTAGCACATAGATTAATAGTGATACAAAGCTCATCATATGGATCTCAATCGTGCAAGGCAATTCATGAGATCATTGTATTGGGGTACATGAGAGAGAGATTAACCACATAGCTACCGGTAGAGCCCTTAGCCTCGATGGAGAACTACTCCCTCCTCATCATAGGAGACAACAGCGGCGATGAAGATGGCGGTGATGTCGATGGAGATGCCTTCCGGGGGCACTTCCCCGTCCCGGCGGCGTGCCGGAACAGAGACTTCTGTCCCCCAAATCTTGGCTTCGCGATGGCGGCGGCTCTGGAACTTTTCTCGTATCGTGGCTTATTTTTAGGGTTTTCGCGACGGAGGCTTTATATAGGCGAAGAGGCGGAGTCGGAGGAGTCCTGGTGGAGCCTCACCATAGGGGGGCGCGCCCCCCCCCTTGGCCGCGCCGCCTTGTGGGGTGGGGCCCCCTGGCTCCCCTCTGGCCCCTCTTCAGTGCTCTGGAAGCTTCCGGGAAAAATAAGATACTGGGCGTTGATTTCGTCCAATTCCGAGAATATTTCCTTTGTAGGATTTCTGAAACCAAAAATAGCAGAAAACAGGAACTGACACTTCGACATCTTGTTAATAGGTTAGTTCCGGAAAATGCATCAAAACGATATAAAGTGTGAACAAAACATGTAGGTAATGTCATAAAACTAGCATGGAACATAAGAAATTATAGATACGTTGGAGACGTATCAAGCATCCCCAAGCTTAGTTCCTGCTCGCCCTCGAGTAGGTAAACGATAACAAGGATAATTTCTGAAGTGACATGCTACCAACACAATCTTGATCCAATAATGATGTAAGGCATATGAGCTGAGATCAAATCATTCAAAGCAAATGTCTATATTGATATAAGAGATGATAATGCAGGAGTTAAACAAGCTAGAATTTTTCATGAACTATTGCTTTAAAGACATGAAACCGTACAAAGTTCATTAAAGATGTTTTACGTATTCAGCGTAGAATTTCTATCCTTCATTCCAAGCATCAAGTAAATTTTCACAACAAAGAAGGATTCAGTCAAGTAAAAATAAACATGAACGTCATGAATCAACTGTTTCGAAGTCTACTCAACTGGTGAGCGCAAGCATTTGGTATTGGCACCAGGATGTTATGGCAAAAAGAACGTTAATGGGGGTTTGGAAGGCCAATGAAAGAAAGTCTCACAAAGCTATAAGTGATTATTAGACAAGAGGAAGTCTTATAATCGAAGCTATGTGAGGAGTAGTGATGGCCATGCAACGGATGCACATAGAGCTATATGTGTATGAAAGCTCTCCAATGGAACTAGTGGGGGTGCATCCAACTTGGTTGCTCACGAAGACCTAGAGCACTTTTGAGGAAGCTCATCATTGGAATATACAACCCAAGTTCTATAGTGTAAATTCCCCACATAGTTATACTAGTAAAACATGAAAACTCTCTCATATGGAGTGTAGGTGCTAAACATGAGCACAAATGATGACTATGAATACTGCAGGTGCTAAAACATGAGCACACGTGTGGATAAAAGATAGTAATGTTGCCCCCTTTTTCTTTATTCTCTTTTTTTTTCTTTTTCTTTTTCTTTTCTATTTTTTCTTTCTTTTCTTTTTCTGTTTCTCTTTTTGATGGCCTCCATGGCTCTTTTCACTTTTAGGGGCAACATCCTAATATGACAACACACTTTTTGGTACAAATAACTCATAATGAATAAAACATGATGTATAAAACTGTATGCCTCTCGCAGTGTAGCGAGGATGTGCAATGATCTAGCGTAACATGGGTAAACCACACATCAGCTGTATAGAATCATGCAAAGCAATATATAAATAATAAATGACACAAGTGATGTAATGTAAAATGGAAGTTGCATGGCAATATATCTCGGAACAACTATGGAAATGCTGTGGTAGGTAGGTATGGTGGCTGTTTTGAGGAAGATGTATGGGCTTATGTGTAGGAGAACAAGACAAAGTCCTCCCACGGGTTTGGATGTACTGGCGAAGTATGAAAACTCTCAATGTGAGCAGAAGGCAATGCACATCACCGAAGAGGCTAGCAAATTTGGATGGTGGAAGTGCCAAAAACCGTAGCTTATCATTAGTCAAAAAGAACTCACAAGCTTATTGCAAATGACTAGCAGGTTCAACATTAAGAGCATGATTAAATTTCACTCCAAGGAGGGCCGTTCACGGCGGCACAAGTACCCCGCTAGCTCCCTCGACCTTCAGCACAACTTAGTTATTACGATGAACTCTTAGACATGGAAAGCTATCAAGTACAACTACACCTTCAACTATTTAAGTAGAGTTTGTAGTACGGCACAAGCTTAAAGACAACAATCCACTAATAATTTTAACTTAATTACCAGCAAGCTTTACCATCTAACTACCTCAAAACGTTTGCAAAGAATCAAGTTATCAATGCTCAATGATCTACAAGATTATGCAAGTATTTCATTATACCACTACCACATGCAACATTTTTTTGTTTCCAACCAACTAGCAATAAGTGAAGCGATCAACTTTCGCCATTGCACATTAATAGTAATAGCGAAGAACACTAGTGTTCTTATGAAAAAGCGGAGCGTGTATCTCTACCACACAAGGTATGATCCAATTTATTCAGAGAACTAAGATAACAAAACAAAAATAAAAGCACACAGACGCTCCAAGTAAAGTACATAAGATGTGACGGAATAAAAATATAGTTTCACTAGAGGTGACCTGATAAGTTGTCGATGAAGAAGGGGATGCCTTGGGCATCCCCAAGCTTAGATGCTTGAGTCTTCTTGAAATATGCAGGGATGAACCACGGGTGCATCCCCAAGCTTAGACTTTTCACTCTTCTTGATCATAGTATATCATCCTCCTCTCTTGACCCTTGAAAACTTCCTCCACACCAAACTCGAAACAAACTCATTAGAGGGTTAGTGCATAATCAAAAATTCACATATTCAGAGATGACACAATCATTCTTAACACTTCTGGACATTGCACAAAGCTACTAAAAGTTAATGGAACAAAGAAATCCATCAAACATAGCAAAAGAGGCAATGCGAAATAAAAGGCAGAATCTGTCAAAACAGAACAGTCCGTAAAGACGAATTTTTCTGGGGCTCTTAACTTGCTCAGATGAAAAAGCTCAAATTTAATGAAAGTTGCATACATATCTGAGGATCACGCATGTAAATTGGCAGAATTTTCTGAGTTACCTACAGATGGGGCTGCTCAATTTCGTGACAGTAAGAAATCTGTTTCTGCGCAGTAATCCAAATCTAGTATCAACCCTACTATCAAAGACTTTACTTGGCACAACAATGCAATAAAATAAATATAAGGAGAGGTTGCTACAGTAGTAACAACTTCCAAGACACAACAAAACAGTAGCAAAACAAAAACATGGGTTATCTCCCAAGAAGTACTTTCTTTATAGCCATTAAGATGGGCTCAGTAGTTTTAATGATGCTCTTGCAAGAAATAAGAGTTGATGCAAAAGAGAGCATCAAGAAGCAAATTCAAAACACATTTAAGCCTAACCCACTTTCTATGAAAAGGAATCTTGTACACAAATAAATTCATGAAGAACAAAGTGACAAGCATAAGAAGATAAAACACGAGTAACTTCAAAATTCTCAACATAAAGAAGGGAAACTTAATATTATTAAGATGCATATAACCATGTTTCCCTCTCTCATAATAACTTTCAGTAGCATCATGAACAAAATCAACAATATAACTATCACATGAAACATTCTTATCATGAGCTACATGCATAAAATTATTACTCTCCACATAAGCATAATCAATTTTATTAGTAGTAGTGGGAGTAAAACTACCATAACCATCATTGTAATCATCATAAATTGCAGGCATGCTATAATCATAATAACATTTATCCTCCATAGTAGGTGGCACGAAAATACCACTATCATTATAATCATCATAAATAGGAGGTAAAGTATCATCAAAGTAAATTTTGTCCTCAAAACTTGGGGGACTAAAAATATCATGCTCATCAAAATCAGCTTCCCCAAGCTTAGAATTTTCCATAGCATTAGCAACAATGGTGTTCAAAGAATTCATACTAATAACATTCCCATTAGCATGCATATAAAGTTCCATGGGTTTTTTAATTTTCTCTTCAAACACATCATGTCCTAATTCAAGATAAAGTTCATAAAGATCTCTCATTTTGTTGTTGTTTTCCATTAAGCCTTACTAGTGAAAATAAAAACAAGAGACAAAAAGACGCAATTGCAGAATCTAAAGGAGATAGCTTCGAGCACTCACACACCGGCAACAGTGCTAGGAAATAGCTTAGTAGTCGGAGGATGTGAATACCTTTTACCTTACCTCCCCGGCAACGGCGCCAGAAAATAGCTTGATGTCTATGTGTGCTTCTATTCTTGTAGACAGTGTTGGGCCTCCAAGAGCAGAGGTTTGTAGAACAGCAGCAAGTTTCCCTTAAGTGAATCACCCAAGGTTTATCGAACTCAGGGAGGTAGAGGTCAAAGATATTCCTCTCAAGCAACCCTGAAATTACGATACAAGAAGTCTCTTGTGTCCCCAACACACCTAATACACTTGTCAGATGTATAGGTGCACTAGTTCGGCGAAGATATATTAAAACGCAGATGGTATAGATGAATATGAGTGGTAATAACAATCTGAAATAAATATGGCATCAAGTAAACATGTAGCATAACAGTAAGTAAGCGGTGTTTGCAGTATTGGAAACAAGGCCTAGGGATCCTACTTTCACTAGTGGACACTCTCAACATTGATCACATAATAAATAAATAACTTCTCCTCACTTGTGCTACATATACTCTTGTTTGATAACAAACACCATTCATTGTGTAGGGCTACAGGAGCTCCCTCAAGCCGGAGTTAACAAGCTCCACAACATTCGGCATTCATATTTAAGTAACCTTTAGAGCATAATAGATCATTGCAATTTAGACCGAGAACTAACATAGCATACACACCGTCACCAATAGCTATGAAAGGGGGAATTGATCGCATCAATACTATCATAGTAATAGTTAACTCCATAATCTACAAGAGATTACAATCATAACCTACGCCAAGAACTACACGATGCACACACTGTCACCTTTACATCATGAAGGAGGAATAGACTACTTTAATAACATCACTAGAGTAGCACATAGATTAATAGTGATACAAAGCTCATCATATGGATCTCAATCGTGCAAGGCAATTCATGAGATCATTGTATTGGGGTACATAAGAGAGAGATTAACCACATAGCTACCGGTAGAGCCCTTAGCCTCGATGGAGAACTACTCCCTCCTCATCATAGGAGACAACAGCGGCGATGAAGATGGCGGTGATGTCGATGGAGATGCCTTCCGGGGGCACTTCCCCGTCCCGGCGGCGTGCCGGAACAGAGACTTCTGTCCCCCGAATCTTGGCTTCGCGATGGCGGCGGCTCTGGAACTTTTCTCGTATCGTGGCTTATTTTTAGGGTTTTCGCGACGGAGGCTTTATATAGGCGAAGAGGCGGAGTCGGAGGAGTCCTGGTGGAGCCTCACCATAGGGGGCGCCCCCCCTTGGCCGCGCCGCCTTGTGGGGTGGGCCCCCCTGGCTCCCCTCTGGCCCCTCTTCGGTGCTCTGGAAGCTTCCGAGAAAAATAAGATACTGGGCGTTGATTTCGTCCAATTCCGAGAATATTTCCTTTGTAGGATTTCTGAAACCAAAAGCAGCAGAAAACAGGAACTGGCACTTCGGCATCTTGTTAATAGGTTAGTTCCGGAAAATGCATCAAAACGATATAAAGTGTGAACAAAACATGTAGGTAATGTCATAAAACTAGCATGGAACATAAGAAATTATAGATACGTTGGAGACGTATCAGCAATCTCATTTGCCGCTTCCCTTTCCAATCTCTCCTTCTCCTCTATATGGTCTTGTGCCGCACCAAGTTGGCTCAAGAGAGCCCGAACATGAGTCTTGGTATCCCCTTGCATGTTAGTGAGAAAAGAATCCAAACCCATAATCTCATGTTTAACGGTGAGACTAGTGGCATCATCAATATATAAGGCATTAGTCGAGGATGATGTTTTGGAAGGGGATTTTACCTCCGTGGATACCTTTGCCATAAGGCAACGAGCATTGTTGGTGACGAGGTTCTCATTTGGAGAGTCGAAGAGGGAGATAGAGGGAGTGGTAATGGCGATGGCGGCCACTCCCTCTCCTTCCTTGTTGGAGCTCTTGTCCCCACGTTCTTCATCCTCATCGGAGGAGTATTCTTCTCGAATGATGAAGGCTCTAGGCTTCTTGGTGAAGGAGACCTTGTCGTCATCGGACTTGGGGAGAACTTGGAGAATCCTTTGGAGAGTGACTTGAACTTTTCCTTGCGGATAAGCCTTCCACCATGATCTTCTCTTCTCTCAAACATACACTCCGCGACAAAATGACTCTTGTCGCCGCAATTGTAGCATGTTCTTCCCCTTTGCCCCTCCCTTGGGCTCTTGGAGAAACTTCTTGGAGAATCACGTGATCTTCTTGGTCTTGTGCTTCGGGACTTGTTTCCATCCCAAAATTTCTTGGCGGCGAGAGCCATGTGCTCATGATAATTGATCTTGAGATCATACGGTCCCCACTCAATGGGATCCTCATCGCTTTCACTAGCCTCATGTACCTTCATCTTCAATGCAAGGTTGGGCTTGCGTGTGTTGTGGGCGCGAGCAACAAGATCCTCCGCATTCTTCTTGGAGATGTCCAAAGCGATGACTTCGCTAAGAACTTCATCGGATGTCATAGCACGGAAGGAGGCGTTTTGGCGGATGGCCGTCAACTTCACTTCCTCATAAGGGAGGAGAGCGTTGTAGAACTTGCGCTTGATCCAATGGTCATCCAGAAACGTTGCTCCAAGATCTTGCATTTGTACGGCAAGAGCGATGAGGCGCCGGTACATTTCTTCGGGGGTCTCTCCTTCAATCATGACGAAATTGTCGGCCATGTTGTTCACTTCATCGAAACGAGAGCTTTGGATGCTCGCATTTCCGAGGAAGAGCTTGTCGAGTTTATCCCATGCTTCCTTGGCGGTCTTGAGCGAGCGGATATGAGCGCGGTCCTTTGGCGTGATGGCCAAGTGAATCATGTTGATTGCGGTGGCGTTGAGTTGGTCATCCACCACATCTCTTCTTGTCAAGCTCTTTGGGTCTCGTGGTGAGTAGCCTTCCTCAATGATGCGCCAAAGCTCGGTAGATGCGCTGCGCACATGTGAACGCATTAAGAATTGCCAATTTTCAAAGTTATTTGACTCAAGTAACGGTGGTGAACCATGCGACAAGATATGTGGCATAGGTATTGGAACATTTATGGTGTAATCACTTGGTGGTGGCACCTCATGATAACCCCCTAGACGTTCCGCAACCGGTGTCTCATCCTTCCCCTTTGTTGAAGTGCCGGTCTCCCCAAGCCATTCCTTTTGTGGATCTTTTGTCGCTTGCGCGACAAAATCAACAAGAGGAAAGGGGTTAGATTTTGGTGGGGGATCCTCGGCACTTGCTTTAGGATCAACACTAGGGTTCGGTTTTTGAGCAACGAACTCCATCATCATCGCCTTCATTTGGTTAACGATGGATGACTCCAATTTCTTGAGGTCATCCAACGTAGCCATTGTGGTATCGACGGGAGATGATGGAGCGGGTGGCACAAGGGAAGGTGAGCCATCACTACAAGAAAAGTTCTGATAGACAACGTCTCAAAATCGTCCGCTAAGGGGTATTTTTCGTCGCCTATGGGCCTAACCCGACGATATGGGTTCCGTTGTGGAAACTGCGTCAGGCAAAGTCCAACGACGATTTTTTCGGTCCGTCGCGCTTGGGCGCCCTTCCGCCACGGAAAATCGGACCGTTGGCCAAGTGTT
>NC_061512.1:87328920-87346793 GCF_022539505.1 Lolium rigidum | reverse complement strand
AAAAAGTTTTTTTTGGTTTGAAATTTTGCTTTCTGGAATTCTCTAACTTTCTTTTTATTGAAATTTGGGGTGTTACATTTATGCTTGTGTTTGCTTCAAACAACCTTGCTAGCCTAAGCCTTGTATCGAGAGGGATTACTTCTCATGCATCCGAAACCCTTGAGCCAACCATTATGCCATTCGAGTCCACCATAACTACCTACTACATGGTATTTCTCCGCCATTCCAAAGTAAATTGCTTGAAGTGCTACCTTTAAATTTCTATCCTCTACCTTTGCAATATATAGCTCATGGGACAAATAGCTTAAAGACTATTGTGGTATTGAATATGTACTTATGCATTTTATTTCTTATAAGTTGCTTGTTGTGCGATAACCATGTTCCTGGGGATGCCATCAACTACCCTTTGTTGAACATCATGTGAGTTGCTATGCATGTTCGTCTTGTCTAAAGTAAGGGCGATTTACCACCTTATGGTTAGAGCATGCATATTGTTAGAGAAGAACATTGGGCCGCTAACTAAAGCCATGATCCATGGTGAAAGTTTCAGTTTTGGACATATATCCTCAATCTCATATGAGAAAATTAATTTTTGCTACATGCTTATGCATAAAAGAGGAGTCCATTATCTGTTGTCTATGTTGTCCCGGTATGGATGTCTAAGTTGAGAATAATCAATAGCGAGAAATCCAATGCGAGCTTTCTCCTTAGACCTTTGTACAGGCGGCATAGAGGTACCCCTTTGTGACACTTGGTTAAAACATGTGCATTGCGATAATCCCGGTAATCCAAGCTAATTAGGACAAGGTGCGGGCACTATTAGTATACTATGCATGAGACTTGCAACTTGTAGGATATAATTTACATGATACATATGCTTTATTACTACCGTTGACAAAATTGTTTCTTGCTTTCAACACCAAAGCTCTAGCACAAATATAGCAATCAATGCTTCCCTTTGCGAAGGGCCTTTTCTTTTACTTTTATGTTGAGTCAGTTTACCCATTTCTCTCTATCTTAGAAGCAAACACTTGTGTTAACTGTGCATTGATTCTTACATACTTGCTTATTGCACTTGTTATATTGCTTTGCATTGACAACTATCCATAAGATATACATGTCACAAGTTGAAAGCAACCGCTGAAACTTAATCTTCCATTGTGTTGCTTCAATACCTTTTACTAAGAATTTATTGCTTTATGAGTAATTCTTATGCAAGACTTATTGATGCTTGTCTTGAAAGTACTATTCATGAAAAGTCTTTGCTATATGATTCACTTGTTTACTCATGTCATATACATTGTTTTGATCGCTGCATTCACTACATATGCTTACAAATAGTATGATCAAGTTTATGATGGCATGTCACTCCAAAAATTATCTTTGTTATCGTTTTACCTGCTAGGGACGAGCAGAACTAAGCTTGGGGATGCTGATACGTCTCCGACGTATCGATAATTTCTTATGTTCCATGCCACATTATTGATGATATCTACATGTTTTATGCACACTTTATGTCATATTCGTGCATTTTCTGGAACTAACCTATTAACAAGATGCCGAAGTGCCGATTCGTTGTTCTACGCTGTTTTGGTTTCGAAATCCTAGTAAAGAAATATTCTCGGAATCGGACGAAATCAACGCCCGGGTTCCAATTTTGCCCGGAAGCATCCGGAACACACAAGAACCGCGAGAGAGGGGGCACAGGGCCACCAAACCCTAGGGCTGGCGCGGCCAAGGGGGCCGCGCCCCCTATAGTGTGGGCCCCCGAAGTCCACCGACCTTGCCCTTCCGCCTATTTAAAGCCTCCGTCGCGAAAACCCCGATACGTTCGACGAAACCCACGTAAACCTTCCGGAGCCGCCGCCATCGCAAAGCCAAGATCCGGGGGACAGGAGTCTCCGTTCCCGGCACGCCGCCGGACGGGGAAGTGCCCCGGAAGGCTTCTCCATCGACACCGCTGCCATCTCCACCGCCATCTTCATCAACGCCGATGTCTCCCATGAGGAGGAGTAGTTCTCCATCGAGGCTCGGGCTGTACTCGGTAGCTATGTGGTTCATCTCTCTCCCATGTACCTCAATACAATAATCTCATGAGCTGCTTTACATGATTGAGATTCATATGAGTTTTGTATCACTATTCATCTATGTGCTACTCTAGTGATGTTATTAAAGTAGTTTTATTCCTCCCGCACGGTGTAATGGTGACGAGTGTGTGCATCCGTGTTAGTACTTGGCGTATGCTATGATCATGATCTCTTGTAGATTGTGAAGTTAACTATTGCTATGATGGTATTGATGTGATCTATTCCTCCTACATAGTGTGAAGGTGACAGTGTGCACGCTATGTTAGTACTTGGTTTAGTAGTATTGATCTTTCATGCACTCTAAGGTTATTTAAATATGAACATTGAATTGTGGAGCTTGTTAACTCCGGCATTGAGGGTTCGTGTAATCCTACGCAATGGTGTTCATCATCCAACAAGAGTGTAGAGTATGCATTTATCTATTCGTTATGTGATCAATGTTGAGAGTGTCCACTAGTGAAAGTCCGATCCCTAGGCCTTGTTCCTAAATATCGCTATCGCCGCTTGTTTATCGTTCTCATCGCGTTACTACCGCTGCGTTACTACTCGCTTGTTTATCGTCTCCGGGCAAAGCACTTTTCCGGGTGCCGTTGCTACTGCTCATACTTATTTATACCACTCGTATTTCACTATCTCTTCGCTGAACTAGTGCACCTATTAGGTGTGTTGGGGACACAAGAGACTTCTTGCTTTGTGGTTGCGGTGGTTGCATGAGAGGGATATCTTTGACCTCTTCCTCCCTGAGTTCGATAAACCTTGGGTGATCCACTTAAGGGAAAACTTGCTGCTGTTCTACAAACCTCTGCTCTTGGAGGCCCAACACTGTCTACAGGAAAAGGAGGGGGGCGTAGACATCACTCAACATCGAACACCTTGTCTACGTCGATGGTGGGTGGCGGCGGCGCGGGCTGCGCAGGCGGCGCAACGGCCGGAACGGAGGGAGGAGGGGTCGTGACCTTGGAGGGCGGTGGAGGCGCGAGGCCGATGCGGCTGATTGCCTTTGTCCGCACCTTGGCCGGCGCGGCGCCCCTCGGCCCTGCCGCCTTGGTCTTCACCCGGCCCGTCTTCTTGGCAGCCGGCGGGGTGGGGATACGGGTTCTGCTAGCTCGTCCGAGTTTTCGGCCGGTGAAAACCGGATACAGGACCCTCTACTCGGGTTTTACGGGGTGAAAAAATACGGGGCCTGTTAGACATGCTCTTAGACATGCTCTTATCCTCTCAACCACCCACTATCCTTCGCTACGTTTCCCCCTCTGCTTTCTTCTCCCTCACGAAAAGAAACAGAGACAAAGAGCTACCAAGCGCACAACCATATACCACCATGGCGCCGCCTCTCCAGGCCGTCCCTCGGCGAGCTGAAGCCACCCGCGGATCCGCATCGTCGTCCTCGTCATCCCCTCCAAAGGAATCGAGCGAGGAGCCACCCTATGGAGCGCAAGGTCGCCAATTCTCCTCGCTGGCCGCCACACTCTGGCGACGTTTACGGCCACCACCGACATTCCCCGTTCCCTCCGACCTCTTCTACACGTTCTAGGTGATCTACCGCATCTCCCCGACCCCTTCCCTGTCACCCTCCTGCTCTGGTTTGTTCCCACGACGGTGACCTCCATTTTTTCTCCGCAGCAGCTCATCGCCGGCGATGCTCCAGTGCTTCCCCGGCTTGAACTCCATCAGATCTCGCATCCCCGCGAAGCTCCGCATCGAACGCGACCCCTCCCACGTCCTGGTTTGGCCGGAGTGGCTAGATCCATGTCCGACCTGCTCCTCCGCCATGGATGCAGTGCACAAGGTCGTCCTCACCTTTTTTCTATTATTTGTGACGTGTACAGTAACTCGACAAGAACTGCAGTGTACTGTAGTGGTCCGTTCCTTGCTAATATGTCAATTGGTTTTGTGTTCAATTCCCAGTGAAGGCAAATTAATCCCTCCCCAATCTTTTTCTGCTCCAGATCCGCTTTTGGGCCTCGATCCGTGTTCCTCCCGGTGCAGCCCATCGCGCGCGCGGCCTGAAGCTAACCATCGCCGCTCGCAGGCCAGAACTGGGCCGGCCCACGCGCGCCAGACCTTTCCTCCCGCCGGCCAGGTAGCAGGCCAACTCTCAGATCCAGCCCAGTCCCTTTTTGCCTTTTTATTTGTTTTACAAATTTGTCCATTTCATATCTTTCAAACTATAACTCCAAATAAAAAGTGTTATATATGAAAATTGATCAGAAAAATATGAAGAACATGAATATGCCATCTATATGCCTGTTTGCATCTCGCATCATGTCGCGACGTGGTAGTTATGCATGATCACCTAACATATATGCGGAGTATTTCGGATATCCACTTAAGGTTTCCCCGCTCCGTTTAATATTGAAGTAGCTCACCCCTGCCCCCTGCCATGTTGTGCCATACTAATCAACCTTTAACTTTGTCGGTAGAAATGCAACTCAAACCTAATAATTGTTTGACCGGGGTTTCGATCCCGCTTAAATTGGATAAGTGCATTGCATCATTGTTGCCATGTCATGCATATCCTCTTGATCATGCTGGATCTTGTTTATCTGTAGTAGTAAGACTTGCATACGTTGTGTGTGTTCCAGCATTTTCTTCTTCCCGGATAGGATCACAAAGTGGTGTGGTGAGATACGACAAGTTCTCCGGATGTCCCTCGGCAAGCTTTAACAGGCAAGCATTTCCCCTATACTCCTGCCCCTGCAGAAGTCGCTCACCTATTTTATTTTGCCTTCTCCCTTATGCTATCCTTGAGTTGTGTTCTTGTCACGTGTCCCTTCCACTTGTTACCTCAAGCAGCCTATATTGCCTCCACCAACCACCTACAGCTATTGTTTGGTTATCGGATCCGCCTTGCGAGTCGTAGTGCATGCTAGTGCTTGTTTTATCTCGTTACCGTTTTTGCTATCTTATCGGGTTATCTGTTTGGAGATCATGACACATGGTTTATGGATATATCTGTTGAGGGTATCATGGTTACTTGTTAATAGTTGTTAGCGGAGGCATCGGTGGGTCAGCTGATCGTTTTGTGACGGCTCACTTGTGTTTCTTTAAAGCTTAGGACCCCGAGTTCTTGTTATCTGTTCCGAGACTGAGCGCTCTAACCACACGTGGGTATGTTTCTGGGTCTCCCTCGACCACTCGCCGGAATCTACAGCTTTGTCCGATGGCCACGGCTAGTTTATATGTTTTACCATTTGTTGTTGCGTGCATGCCGGCTTGTTACTTATTTACTTTGGGAAGCCCCGGGTGCCTTGTATCCCTTGTTTCGGTATGCACGTATAGGTCGTGGAGCCTCGCGAAGTGGTTTATCGCCCCGATGTGTGTTTAAACCACCTAGCACGTTGACACACATAGCTAAGTCCGCTTCGGAGATACGGCGGGACTTCGATACGGGTTCAACTTGGTTAGGTGGCTTCCTGGACATTGTTGTCGTGAAGGAGAGTGCGAGTCGTGATATCCACCTGTCGCAAGTGGGTCGATCGTGCGTGTGGGCACATTTGGGCACCCCTGCAGGGTTAAATCTTATCGATAAGCCGTGTCCGCGGTTATGGACGACTTGGAGCTATATGACTCGACCATAGACAACTTACACCTGTTGTTTATTAATAATAACTTGCGTAGTAAGTTAGTACAACTTCAACAATAAATGATTAAAACTTGTCAATCGTGTGAGTGCCGTTGTAAGCACTTCCTTGCGAGGGGGGAACGCATCGGTTGTGTTATGTTTGCAGAGTATAGAACTGTTAGTTACGCTTTCTCACCTTCTCTTATAGACGACTGTTGTAGAGTGTCTCTATAGGTTTTTAGTGCTTGCGCACTGCCGCTTAACTCCACCATATTGCCTATGACGTTCCTCTTGCGTCCTCTAAGTCCCCTGCGTGCCTCAAGTACAAAGGATGACTGGTTGACGAATGCTTATACGTCTTGAAGTCTTGTTAAGTATGAACCCGTACTTATTGCTGCTTCTACGGGATATAACCAGGCAGGTATGAAGATCGGTACGATGAAGACGACGCTAACAAGGTTACCCTTCCGGCTTGGCCTGGGCAGGGTTATGGACGCCACTGGTTATCTTCAGGACTCTTAGTCCAAATTTGTATCTTGTCCGTACTCGGATGTATTTGATCTTTTGTATGATTTGGATCTTTGTATGTATCTATTTGTATCTTGACTCGTTGGAGTTGTTGTTGTAATATATCTGTATCTTGTGAGCTCTATTGTAATCATGTTGTAATGTTACCTCTCGTGATTGATTCCACCCGCATCGCGTGCATGCTTCGGCGTGTACGAGGCGCTTGGTGGTGCGTCCCCTAAAATCGATATCGTGCAGATTTCGGCGGATTCGCTGGGATCCTTATGGTACCGGTTTTGGGGCGTCACAGTTCTTGACAAACACGTCCTCAAAACTGTCCCAGCTGTCGATGGAACCCGGAGGAAGCTTCTTTATCCAAGATCTCGCGGCTTCACTTAAATGCACTTGAATGCTCTGCATGGCTGTTGCTCTGGTTCCTCCTATCAGTTTTACAGTCTCGAGATAATCGACTAGCCAATCCTCTGGATCTTGCAAGCCGTCGAACTTTTTGAAGTTATCGGGTAACTTGAACCCTGAAGGAACTCGAGTTTTCCGAACCCTCCTTGTGAAGCACGGCAGCCCACACATATCCTCGTCATCTATCTTCGGGGAGTGCCGATGTTCCCTTCTGCTTTGTCGTGCTCTGTCCACCCGTGCTTGGGCTGTTGTATCTCTTGCTCCACTTGCTCTCTCGGAGCCGGTGTCTGTCGCAGCATGTGTCGTGGACTATTTTGTCTTGCTGATCCTTCGGGAGGCGAAGTTACGAACGCCGTTCCCATAGCTCCAACTCCTGCCATGGCCATGTTGTACAATGCTTCTCTTGGATCTCCGGGAGGTGGCTTGGATGCGATAATAAAGGCTTGCATCGCCATATACCCAGCTTCCGGTGTCTTAGGGATAATGTTCCCCCTTGTGTCTATCGACATAAAGGACATATCGAGGTTTTGAACCAAGTTCTCCCTATCAGCTTCAGGTATGTTTTGCAGCCGAGATCTTGCTCTATTCCGAGCTTCTCTGTGGCTATCTCCCGAAGTTCCTGAATGTCGACTTAACTCCGCCCTTCGCCTGCTTGATGCGGAAGCTGCCTCCCTTCTTCTGTTCAGAGCAGCTGTCTGTTTTTCCAATTCCCTTCCTGCTCGAGCGAGCCTATATTGGTATGCTTGCAATTCTTCCGTCGTAGCGGTTGTGGCCATTGGTTCTGAACCATCCATAGCTCTTGCGGCTCTATTCCATGCTGCTTGTGGAAGTTGAACCCTAACACGTGGTGTAGGCCCAACATATTTATTGCCTAAACCGCGCCTTAGGTCAGAGGGTCGACATATGGATTTCCCAAATCATCGAAAGCCTCCGATGTCTCCTCTTGATCGCGACTTGTTTCTCCAATGGCATAGATCTGATGATATTTTGAATTTTGAGCCTTGATGGGTTTGGTGACACCATCATAGAGATTGGTGAAGACCTTCCAACGGTGGTGGATCTGTCGATGAAGTTGAAGCTATCGATGCTGCTCGAGTCATCGCTTATATCGGAGTCCGCAGATGACTCGAAAGACATGTCGCTGAAGATCTTGGCGAGCTTTTTGCTTGCCCTGGTGCTGATGAAGCATGGCGAAGAAGTCTCCTCGTCGCCTGACTCGATTGACGATGTTGAACTCGAAAAGTCGGAATCGTCCGCCGATAATCCCGACGAGATCGGAATTTTGAAACGATACGCTCCTTCTTTCTCGACGCGAAAGTGGAACCTCCCGAACGTCATCTCCCTAGGCTCCTCCAGATACGCATATGCATCCAAACGGGAGGGCGGGTGAGGAATAAAATCGACTAGACCGGTTTCGATCTGTTTACCTCGATCCATCGTATTGCTTGTTGTTGATGAAGTCAACGATCTTGAACGTGCCATCGAGATTAGATCCTTGACACCTCTAATTCCCACAGACGGCGCCAATTGACAAGGGATTAACTTGTCAATGCCTACGGGTTGTAGACTAGGGTTTTAGTTAGAAGTAGAGGGCAAGTAGATCTCGAAGGTTTCAGCCGAAAAGTGCTCGACGATATGAAAACTAGGGTTTGCGAGACAATGAATCAATGCTTTCTTTGTCCCTCGGCTCCCCCTTATATAAGAGGTGGAGCCGAGGGATTCGTAATACACAAGTTACAGAGTCCGGGAGGGTTTCCAACTCATCCCGCAATATTACAAGTGCTCTCTCCTAATACAACTCTAGCTTTCCTTAACTAGCAACTTGGGCTTCCGATTCTTCTTATCCTTCGGGTCGTGGGCCTTCAATAAACCCCGGGTACCATCTTCGGCAGGCCCATTGGGGATGCCTATGTCAGGCCCACTCACGAGCCACTATCTCAGCGAAACCATCATAGTTAAACCAAGCTAATTCGAAGGAAAAGTAAAATTTATTCCCCTTAAAGGCATGTTCTCCCGAATCCAGTAATAACGGGGTGTGGTCTCACCCTGATCCTGAAAGCGCCCGTACTAAAACTAGAGGGAAATTTTGCTCCCAAGAGACACTAGCAATAATTATGTCCAACTTCTCATATGTGGGGGTTTCACGGCGATTTGCCCAAGTGACTGCCTTCCGGAGAGAGCTATCTCTCTCAGGTCCAGACTTTCAATAATAGCGTTAAAAATAAAAGGCCAGCGCGCATTAAAATTGTCATTATTTTTTTCCTTTTGTCGCCTAATAATGGTAAAATCCCCTCCCCCCCCCCCCCCCCACAAGGATCGGCAAAGACTCATCCTCACATATTCGGACCAGTTCGGCGAGAAAATCGGGTTTTGTCTCATCTTGAGACGCCACGTAAACCACAACAAGAGCCCAGCAAAAAATGATCAACTTTCGACTTAACATAAAACTTAACACATCTATCTCCGGCCACAACTTTCTGCACGGAAAGCGTGGCTGCATTAATCCCAACAAGAATACCCCCTGACTTATGCTCAACGATCGTCTCACGCACGAAACAGTGCTTTGCCGGATCTTTAAAACCGTCGCTATTCCAAAAAGTACCCTTCATCGAAATAAACAATAATCAGACGGTTTATATTTCTTACTCAGGTGTACACTTCGACGCACAACTTTAGGTACCACCTTTTCTCTTCTTGTATAAACTTTAATTTTTTTCGCCTCCCAGATAGGATCTTTTCTCTCCGGTGCTAACTGGGCATCATCACCAATGTCCAAGGAAATAGAGGACGCATGCTCTAAACCTCATTATGGAATGAGTCATCATTATTATTAGGTTCTTCAGATTTCTTTACCTCGTCAAGGTTCTTTTGAATCATTATTAAGGTGCGATGGTTGTCTACCTCTTTGATAGAGGTTATAGACTTAGCATCTTGGGACGGTGAAGCCCCCAAATATACCCCCGAAATCTTAGCCCTTTGCAAGAAAACATCATTGGGGATAGAACTAATTGAAAATTTGGAGGTCATATTAGTACCTGAATATGAAGGAATGTCCTTGGCCTTTGCCAATTTCTGAGCACGATCTAATTGAGTATCATCCGTTCTCCTGAAGACGAATACGTTCACTTGAACGTGCGTCCAGCAGAGGTGAAGAAATACCCCAAAATGCCACAATATCATCGACAGAGTACCGACCACCAAGATAAACACCCGTGCCAGCCCTGCTAGCACCAACCTCTTCAATAGGATGAAAGGAGGAATCAACATTAGACAAAAAGGAAGGTTGTTTAGAAACATCGATTAGACCAGAAGACTCTTGCTCCTGAACATTTTTATGAAATAAAAAACATCAGAAAGCAGTGAACTGACACTGTGCCATCTTGTTAATAGGTTAGTGCCATAAATCATGTAAAAGTGCAATGAAGCGTAAACAAAATATATATGAATTGGTGTAAAACAAGCATGAAACATAAAAAATTATAGATACGTTTGATACGTATCAAAGGGAGAGGTCGGTGGGCGCCTGAGGGGCCCTCACCACCCCTAGGCGCGGCCAGAGGTGGGCCCACACCTAGGCATGGTGTGTCCACCTCGGTGCCCTCCTCCATCTCTGCTTTGGACTCCATCTCCGTGTCGGGAAAAATAGGAGGTTTGATTTTTTTTCGTCCAATTCCGAAAATATTTCCTGTATAATTTTCTGAAATACAAAAAATAACAGATAATAGAACTGGTCCTGTGGCTTCTTGTTAATAGGTTAGTTCCAGAAAATACATAAAATACCACGAAGTGTAAACAAAACATATAGAAATTAGTGTAAAACGAGCATGAAGCATCAAAAATTATAGATATGTTTGCAACATAACGTTAACCAACCACTATCATTTACAGTTAGTTACCGAGACCAATATTGTTAACAATTAGATCTCTCATGAGGTGTGAGTTATGCCCCGAGTTTGAATTCAGATTCAAACTCGCAGGCTTTTAACAATCTATAGAATCAATCCTATTGACAACTTAGAATTCCACTATATACTGTTTCCGGTATAATCCCAGTATATTCATACATAATGTGTCCTAGTATAGTCGTACCGGCTTTCTTAAGTATATTTTCCCAAGTACTTCTTATTTTACTATAAAAGTAAACCATTCCGCATCAATATTTTCCTGTTATTTCCATGAATATTTCCACATAGAGATTTCGATTCCAGGAGTATAAGAATATAGTAAACCTATAAATATTGCAAGCCATAATAAAATCTTACAATTTCTTTGAATTTACGATATTGCTGCCTATTAGATCTCTCTTAAAACAGTGATATCTTAGCAATATAGTATAGGACAGCTGCTAAAATGAAATAGAGAAATAAAAAGGTTGTTACCCTCTCTAGGGCATCTCCAATGCGGCGATCCAAAATGGACGCGTTGGCCCGCCCGAATGGGGCCGTTTGAGTGGCCCCGCGGACATACGGACTTGGCCGTCGGTCCGTTTGGATCGCGCCCAACGCGCGGACGCACCCCATAAGTCAAAGATAACAAAAAAAAGAAAACAAAATCAAATTAAATTTAAACTATAGTTCATTTAAATTTAGATCTATTTTGGGCAATTTTTACACAAAAGAAAGCCTCATATGAGCTTTAAACTAAAAAAGGAGGAAACCCTAATCTAGGTTTTGGGACGCGGTGGCCGCCGGTGCGCCACCCTACTCCCAGTAGTACTCGTCGTCGTCGTCGCCGTCTATGAGGATGATGCCCCCCGGCAGTGACGCGCTGTTCCGGCTGGACACACCGGAGGGCGCCGGGGACTCCGGCCAGAACGACCACTGCTCCACCACAGCGGACTACATCTCCGCCTCGTGCTGGAAAGCGGCAAGGTGCTCCTCCTCCTCGTGCCAGAGCGTGGCTAGGCGCTCCTCCTCCTCCCGGAGCGTGGTCTGGTGCGTGGCCTCCTCCTGCCGGCGCGCCATGGCGAGGAACGGCCACGCGTCGGCGTCCTCCTTGGCCTTCCTGGCCTCCTCCTCCAGCGCGGAGGCGCGCAGCGCGGAGGCGAGGTGCGGCCATTTGACCAGCTCCTCGAGGTCGTTGACCTTGTGGGACACCGCCAGTGCGGCCTGCAGCTCGGGGTCGTCGTTCTCCTCGGGCTGGGCCCGTGGCGCTTGCACTGGCGCGGCCCGCATCGGAGTAGTCGTGGGCTCGTCGATGTAGAGGCCGCCGGCGCGGAAGCCAGCCCTCCTAGCAGGTGTGCGCGGCTGCAAGCTAGGCGGCTCCGCGCGAGGACTCGCTGTCGCCGAGGTAAAGCGCGTGCACCGGCGCGCATCGTGCTCCACCTCGAACCACAAATCCCAATTCGAACTTGTGTCGATGTAGGTGGGGTCCTCCTGGAGGTCCGCCGGCAGCTGCGCGTGCCGCCGCCGGATCTTCACGATGCGGGCGCGACCGGAGCCCAGGATCGGCGGCACCGGAACCCGATATGGGCTTAGGTGCCAGCCGTGGAGGAGGTGCACGTCGCCCCATGGCATTGGGACGCCGACCTCCCAGAACATCCGCGCCACCGCTACGATGGCGTAGATCCGGTCGCGGATGGGAGCCGGCAGCCCCATGTCGAAAGCCGGCGCGCAGCTCGCCGGCAGCATCCGGCCTCGTGGTCATTGACAGACGGCTCGAACTCACGCTTCGGGGCCATGACGGCGCGGAAGGTCGAGCTCGTGCGACTGGAAACGATCAATCTGTTGTAAACTATTCTTTACTTTTTTGTACATGACATAAATGCATAACAAAATATGTTATCATGTCTAAAATGTCTAAAACATTTTATATTTGTAAAGCGAGAGAGCATATCTTTATTTTAGCAGTTTGTACCTTTGTGCCCTATGCTTTGAGAATAACTAGATGATACCCCGCGCGTTGCGGCGGGATTTATTAGCGATGTATATAATAAGAATTCATATATATAGCTTGGAAGCATTGATGTGACATAGGCATCCCCAATGGGCCTACCAAAGATGGTACCCGGGGTTTACTGAAGGCCCACGACCTGAAGGATAAGAAGAATCGGAAGCCCAAGTTGTTAATTAAGGAAAGCTAGAGTTGTATTAGGAGATAACACTTGTAATATTGCGAGATGAGTTGGAAACTCTCCCGGACTCTGTAACTTGTGTATCACGAATCACTCGGCTCCACCTCCTATATAAGGGGGAGCCGAGGGACAAAGAAAGCATCGATTCATTGTCTCACAAAACCTAGTTTTCATATCGTCGAGTACTTTTCGGCTGAAACCTTCGAGTCTACTTGCCCTCTACTTCTAGCTAAAACCCTAGTCTACAACTCGTAGGCATTGACAAGTTAATCCCTTGTCAATTGGCGCCGTCTGTGGGAATTAGAGGCGTCAAGGATCTGATCTCGATGGCACGTTCAAGATCGTCGACTTCGTCAACAGCAAGCAACGCGATGGATCGAGGTAAACAGATCGAAACTGGTCCTGTCGATTTTGTTCCTCACCCGCCCTCCCGTTTGGATGCATATGCGTATCTGGAGGAGCCTATGGAGATGACGTTCGGAAGGTTCCACTTTCGCATCGAGAAAGAGGGAGTGTATCGTCTCGAAGTTCCGATCTCGTCGGGATTATCGGCGGTTGATACGTCTCCAACGTATTGATAATTTCTTATGTTCCATGCTACTTTTATGATGATACTCACATGTTTTATACATACTTTATGTCATATTTATGCATTTTCTGGCACTAACCTATTAACGAGATGCCGAAGAGCCAGTTGATGTTTTCTGTTGTTTTTCGTTTCAGAAATCCTAGTAAGGAAATATTCTCGGAATTGGACGAAATCAACGCCCAGGATCTTATTTTTCCATGAAGCTTCCAGAACACCGGGGGAGATACGAAGTGGGGCGACGAGGTGGCCACACACCAGGGCGGCGCGGCCCAGGCCCTGGCCGCGCCAGCCTGTGGTGTGGGCCCCTCGTGGCGCCCCCTGACCTACCCTTCCGCCTACTTAAGCCTTCGTCGATAATAACTCCCGATGCGAGAGCCACGATACGGAAAACCTTCCAGAGACGCCGCCGCCGCCAATCCCATCTCGGGGGATTCAGGAGATCGCCTCCGGCACCCTGCCAGAGAGGGGAATCATCTCCCGGAGGACTCTTCACCGCCATGGTCGCCTCCGGAGTGATGAGTGACAAGGTATCAACTTGTCAATGCCTATGGATTGTAGGCTAGGGTTTAGTTAGAAGTAGAGGGCAAGTAGATCTCGAAGGTTTCAGCCGAAAAGTACTCGACGATTATGAAAACTAGGGTTTGTAACAATGATTCGATTGCCTCTTCGTCCCTCGACTCCCCTTTATATAGGAGGTGGAGCCGAGGATTTCGTTTTGTACAAGTTACGAGTCCGGGACGGTTTCTAACTCATCCCGCCGCATTTACAAATAACACTTCCTATTAAAATTCTAACTTTCCTTAATACATCTTGGGCTCCCGAATCTTCTTATTCTTCGGATATTGGGCCTTCAGTAAACCCCGGGTACTATCTTCGGTAGGCCCATTTGGGATGCCTATGTCAGTAGCCCCCGAGATTTTGCTTGAATCGTAGAGTCGTGGAAAATCTCCACTCGTTTATTTTTATTCGAGAGCTTTAACTTTTTTATATTTCTTCACATAAAATTCTATATTGTACGGGGATAATGGTAGTTGGGGCTAGTTCATCCGACGGATCGGGTACTAGTTAACCGCTCTAGTGGCAATCCGCAAAAACCTACTTCAAGACCACATCCCTGGACATGATCCCGGATACTGGTGTAAACTTCGACAGGTGCCGCTTAAGGTCTTACCATTCTGTCGAGTCCCAGTCAAATTTATCGAGTACCTAACGCGTCCGTTAGGATTTTTCTTCGTATCTGTTGATACGGATAAAAGTAGCAGAGCGTAGTCTTCGGCGATGCCACGCCTGATGGCGTGTATTTCACACGTTCGTTGGGCAACCCCAAGAGGAAGGTATGATGCGCACAGCAGCAAGTTTTCCCTCAGAAAGAAACCAAGGTTTATCGAACCAGGAGGAGCCAAGAAGCACGTTGAAGGTTGATGGCGGCGGGATGTAGTGCGGCGCAACACCAGGGATTCCGGCGCCAACGTGGAACCTGCACAACACAACCAAAGTACTTTGCCCCAACGAAGCAGTGAGGTTGTCAATCTCACCGGCTTGCTGTAACAAAGAGTTAACCGTATTGTGTGGAAGATGATTGTTTGCGAGAAAACAGTAGAACAAGTATTGCGGTAGATTGTATTTCGAGTAAAGAGAATTGGACCGGGGTCCACGAGTTCACTAGAGGTGTCTCTCCCATAAGACGAACAGCATGTTGGGTGAACAAATTACAGTTGGGCAATTGACAAATAAAGAGAGCATGACAATGCACATACATATCATGATGAGTATAGTGAGATTTAATTGGGCATTACGACAAAGTACATAGACCGCCATCCAATCGCATCTATGCCTAAAAAGTCCACCTTCGAGGTTATCATCCGAACCCCTCCGGTATTAAGTTGCAAAGCAACAGACAATTGCATTAAGTATGGTGCGTAATGTAATCAACAACTACATCCTTAGACATAGCATCAATGTTTTATCCCTAGTGGCAACAGCACAACACAACCTTAGAACTTTCATCATCGTCCCAGTGTCAATGCGGGCATGAACCCACTATCGAGCATAAGTACTCCCTCTTGGAGTTACAAGCATCTACTTGGCCGAGCATCTACTAGTAACGGAGAGCATGCAAGATCATAAACAACACATAAGCATAACTTTGATAATCAACATAACAAGTATTCTCTATTCATCGGATCCCAACAAACGCAACATATAGAATTACGGATAGATGATCTTGATCATGTTAGGCAGCTCACAAGATCCGACAATGATAGCACAATGGGGAGAAGACAACCATCTAGCTACTGCTATGGACCCATAGTCCAGGGGTAGACTACTCACACATCACACCGGAGGCGACCATGGCGGCGTAGAGTCCTCCCGGGAGATGATTCCCCTCTCCGGCGGGGTGCCGGAGGCGATCTCTGGATCCCCGAGATGGGATCGGCGGCGGCGGCGTCTCTCGGAAGGTTTTCCGTATCGTGGTTCTCGGTGCTGGGGGTTTCGTCACGGAGGCTATTTGTAGGCGGAAGGGCAGATCAAGAGGCGGCACGGGGCCCCACACCACGGGCCGGCGCGGCCAAGGGGGCCGCGCCGCCCTATGGTTTGGCTCCCCGTGGCCCCTCTTCGTCTCTCCTTCGGACTTCGGAAGCTTCGTGAGAAAATAGGCCCCCGGGCTTTGATTTCGTCCAATTCCGAGAATATTTCCTTACTAGGATTTCTGAAACCAAAAACAAGCAGAAAACAGACAAGCGGCACTTCGGCATCTTGTTAATAGGTTAGTTCCGGAAAATGCACAAATATGACATAAAGTGTGCATAAAACATGTAGATAACATCAATAATGTGGCATGGAACATAAGAAATTATCGATACGTCGGAGACGTATCAGCATCCCCAAGCTTAGTTCTGCTTCGTCCCGAGCGAGGTAAAACGATAACACGGATAATTTACGGAGTGACATGCCATCATAATCTTGATCATACTATTTGTAAAGCATATGTAGTGAATGCAGCGATCAAAACAATGTATATGACATGAGTAAACAAGTGAATCATATAGCAAAGACTTTTCATGAATAGAACTTCAAGACAAGCATCAATAAGTCTTGCATAAGAGTTAACTCATAAAGCAATAATTCAAAGTAAAGGTATTGAAGCAACACAAAAGAAGATTAAGTTTCAGCGGTTGCTTTCAACTTGTAACATGTATATCTCATGGATATTGTCAACATAGAGTAATATAATAAGTGCAATAAGCAAGTATGTAGGAATCAATGCATAGTTCACACAAGTGTTTGCTTCTTGAGATGGAGAGAAATAGGTGAACTGACTCAACATTGAAAGTAAAAGAATGGTCCTCATAGAGGAAAAGCATCGATTGCTATATTTGTGCTAGAGCTTTGATTTTGAAAACATGAAACAATTTTGTCAACGGTAGTAATAAAGCATATGCATCATGTAAATTATATCTTATAAGTTGCAAGCCTCATGCATAGTGTACTAATAGTGCCCGCACCTTGTCCTAATTAGCTTGGACTACCTGGATTATCACCGCAATACATATGCTTTAACCAAGTATCACAAAGGGGTACCTCTATGCCGCCTGTACAAAGGTCTAAGGAGAAAGCTCGCATTTGGATTTCTCGCTTTTGATTATTCTCAACTTAGACATCCATACCGGGACAACATAGACAACAGATAATGGACTCCTCTTTTAATGCTTTAAGCATTCAACAACAATTAATTCTTTTCTCATTAGAGATTTGAGGATGTTTGTTCAAAACTGAAACTTCCACCATGGAACATGGCTTCGGTTAGCGGCCCAATGTTCTTCTCTCACAATATGCATGCTCAAACCATTCAACTCAGTGTAGATCGCCCTTACTTCAGACAAGACGAACATGCATAGCAACTCACATGATATTCAACAATGAGTTGATGGCGTTCCCCGATAAACATGGTTATCGCACAACAAGCAACTTAATAAGAGATAAAGTGCATAATTACATATTCAATACCACAATAGTTTTTAAGCTATTTGTCCCATGAGCTATATATTGCATAGGTGAATGATGGAATTTTAAAGGTAGCACTCAAGCAATTTACTTTGGAATGGCGGAAAATACCATGTAGTAGGTAGGTATGGTGGACACAAATGGCATAGTGGTTGGCTCAAGTATTTTGGATGCATGAGAAGTATTCCCTCTCGATACAAGGTTTAGGCTAGCAAGGCTTATTTGAAACAAACACAAGGATGAACCGGTGCAACAAAACTTACATAAAAGACATATTGAAAACATTATAAGACTCTACACCATCTTCCTTGTTGTTCAAACTCAATACTAGAAATTATCTAGACCTTAGAGAAACCAAATATGCAAACCAAATTTTAGCATGCTCTATGTATTTCTTCATTAATGGGTGCAAAGCATATGATGCAAGAGCTTAAACATGAGCACAACAATTGCCAAGTATCACATTACCCAAAACATTTATAGCAATTACTACATGTATCATTTTCCAATTCCAACCATATAACAATTTAACGAAGGAGAAACTTCGCCATGAATACTATGAGTAGAAACCAAGGACATACTTGTCCATATGCTACAGCGGAGCGTGTCTCTCTCCCATAAAGTGAATGC
>NC_061512.1:87282978-87328820 GCF_022539505.1 Lolium rigidum | reverse complement strand
CTTCGTTCCCCGACAGCGGCGCGAGAAAATAGCTTGATGTCTACGGGTGCTTCTATTCTTGTAGACGGTGTTGGGCCTCCAAGAGCGAGAGGTTTGTAGAACAGCGAGCAAGTTTCCCTTAAGTGGATCACCCAAGGTTTATCGAACTCGGGGAGGAAGAGGTCAAAGATATCCCTCTCATGCAACCCTGCAACCACAAAGCAAGAAGTCTCTTGTGTCCCCAACACACCTAATAGGTGCACTAGTTCGGCGAAGAAATAGTGAAATACGAGGTGGTATGAATAAGTATGAGCAGTAGTAACGCAGCAGTAGCAACGCAATAAAACGAGTAAACAAGCAGACGATAGCGATATTTAGGAACAAGGCCTAGGGATTACACTTTCACTAGTGGACACTCTCAACATTGATCACATAACGGAATAGATAAATGCATACTCTACACTCTCTTGTTGGATGATGAACACATTGCGTAGGATTACACGAACCCTCAATGCCGGAGTTAACAAGCTCCACAATTCAATGTTCATATTTAAATAACCTTAGAGTGCATGAAAGATCAACACGACTAAACCAAGTACTAACACGAGCATGCACACTTGTCACCTTCACACTATGTAGGAGGAATAGATCACATCAATACCATCATAGCAATAGTTAACTTCATAATCTACAAGAGATCATAATCATAGCCTACGCCAAGTACTAACACGGGTGCACACACTGTCACCATTACACCGTGTAGGAGGAATAAAACTACTTTAATAACATCACTAGAGTAGCACATAGATAAATTGTGATACAAAACACATTGCAATCATAAAGAGATATAAATAAGCACTTCACTATGCCATTCATAACGAGTGAATAAGTATTCGTGAAATATAGCCTAAGAGACCCACACGGTGCACACACTTGTCACCTTTACACACGTGGGACAAGGAGTCTCCGGAGATCACATAAGTAAAACCCACTTGACTAGCATAATGATATCTAGATTACAAGCATCATCATATGAATCTCAATCATGTAAGGCAGCTCATGAGATTATTGTATTGAAGCACATAGGAGAGAGATTAACCACATAGCTACCGGTACAGCCCCAAGCCTCGATGGAGAACTACTCCCTCCTCATGGGAGACAACAGCGTTGATGGAGATGGCGGTGGTGTCGATGGAGAAGCCTTCCGGGGGCACTTCCCCGTCCCGGCGGCGTGCCGGAACAGAGACTCCTGTCCCCAGATCTTGGCTTCGCGATGGCGGCGGCTCTGGAAGGTTTCTCGTACCGTGGCTTTTCTTTTTTCGAGGTTTTAGGTCTGGGACCTTTATATAGGCGAAGAGGCGGCGTCAGAAGGTCGAAGAGGCGGCGACACCATAGGGGGGCGCGGCCCAGGCCCTGGCCGCGCCACCCTGTCGTCTGGGGCCCACAGGTCCCTCCTCTGGCGGCTCTCGGGTGTTCTGGATGCTTCCGGGCAAAATAGGAACCTGGGCGTTGATTTCGTCCAATTCCGAGAATATTTCGTTACTAGGATTTCTGAAACCAAAAACAGCAGAAAACAGGAACTAGCACTTCGGCATCTTGTTAATAGGTTAGTTCCAGAAAATGCACGAATATGACATAAAGTGTGCATATAACATGTAGAAATCATCAATAATGTGGCATGGAACATAAGAAATTATCGATACGTCGGAGACATATCAACATCCCCAAGCTTAGTTCTGCTCGTCCCGAGCAGGTAAAACGATAACAAAGATAATTTCTGAAGTGACATGCCATCATAACCTTGATCATACTATTTGTAAACATATGTAATGAATGCAGCGATCAAAACAATGGTAATGATCGACATGAGTAAACAAGTGAATCATAAAGCAAAGACTTTTCATGAATAGTACTTCAAGACAAGCATCAATAAGTCTTGCATAAGAGTTAACTCATAAAGCAATAATTCAAAGTAAAGGTATTGAAGCAACACAAAGGAAGATTAAGTTTCAGCGGTTGCTTTCAACTTGTAACATATATATCTCATGGATAATTGTCAACATAGAGTAATATAACAAGTGCAATATGCAAGTATGTAGGAATCAATGCACAGTTCACACAAGTGTTTGCTTCTTGAGGTGGAGAGAGATAGGTGAACTGACTCAACATAAAAGTAAAAAGAATGGTCCTTCAACGAGGAAAGCATCGATTGCTATATTTGTGCTAGAGCTTTTATTTTGAAAACATGAAACAATTTTGTCAACGGTAGTAATAAAGCATATGAGTTATGTAAATTATATCTTACAAGTTGCAAGCCTCATGCATAGTATACTAATAGTGCCCGCACCTTGTCCTAATTAGCTTGGACTACCGGATCATCGCAATACACATGTTTTAACCAAGTGTCACAATGGGGTACCACCATGCCGCCTGTACAAAGGTCTAAGGAGAAAGCTCGCATTTTGGATTTCTCGCTTTTGATTATTCTCAACTTAGACATCCATACCGGGACAACATGGACAACAGATAATGGACTCCTCTTTAATGCATAAGCATGTGGCAACAATTATTATTCTCATATGAGATTGAGGATATATGTCCAAAACTGAAACTTCCACCATGAATCATGGCTTTAGTTAGCGGCCCAATGTTCTTCTCTAACAATATGCATGCTCCAACCATTAAGGTGGTAGATCTCTCTTACTTCAGACAAGACGGACATGCATAGATACTCACATGATATTCAACAAAGAATAGTTGATGGCGTCCCCAGAAACATGGTTATCGCACAACAAGCAACTTAATAAGAGATAAAGTGCATAAGTACATATTCAATACCACAATAGTTTTTAAGCTATTTGTCCCATGAGCTATATATTGTAAAGGTGAATGATGGAATTTTAAAGGTAGCACTCAAGCAATTTACTTTGGAATGGCGGATAAATACCATGTAGTAGGTAGGTATGGTGGACACAAATGGCATAGTGGTTGGCTCAAGGATTTTGGATGCATGAGAAGTATTCCCTCTCGATACAAGGTTTAGGCTAGCAAGGTTATTTGAAACAAACACAAGGATGAACGGTGTAGAAAAACTCACATAAAAGACATATTGTAAAAATTATAAGACTCTACACCGTCTTCCTTGTTGTTCAAAACTCAATAATAGATATTATCTAGACTCTAGAGAAACCAAATATGCAAACCAAATTAGCAAGCTCTAAGTGTTTCTTCATTACTGGGTGCAAAGTATATGATGCAAGAGCTTAAACATGAGCACAACAATTGCCAAGTATCAAATTATCCAAGACATTTTAGAATTACTACATGTAGCATTTTCCAATTCCAACCATATAACAATTTAACGAAGAAGAAACTTCGCCATGAATACTATGAGTAAAGCCTAAGGACATACTTGTCCATATGCTACAGCGGAGCATCTCTCTCTCCCATACAGTGAATGCTAGGATCCATTTTATTCAAACAAAACAAAAACAAAAACAAACCGACGCTCCAAGCAAAGCACATAAGATGTGGCCGAATAAAAATATAGTTTCAGGGGAGGAACCTGATAATGTTGTCGATGAAGAAGGGGATGCCTTGGGCAACCCCAAGCTTAGACGCTTGAGTCTTCTTAGAATATGCAGGGGTGAACCACCGGGGCATCCCCAAGCTTAGACCTTTCACTCTTCTTGATCGTAGTATATCATCCTCCTCTCTTGACCCTTGAAAAGTTCCTCCACACTAAACTCGAAACAACTCATTAGAGGGTTAGTGCACAATAAAAATTAACATGTTCAGAGGTGACACAATCATTCTTAACACTTCTGGACATTGCATAAAGCTACTGGACATTAATGGAACAAAGAAATTCATCCACCATAGCAAAAGAGGCAATGCGAAATAAAAGGCAGAATCTGTCAAAACAGAACGAGTCCGTAAAGATGGATTTTATTGAGGCACCAGACTTGCTCAAATGAAAATGCCCAAATTGAATGAAAGTTGCGTACATATCTGAGGATCACGCACGTAAATTGGCATATTTTTCTGAGCTACCTACGGAGAGGCAGGTCGAAATTCGTGACAGACAAAGAAATCTGTTTACTGCGCAGTAATCCAAATCTAGTATCAACCTTTCTATCAACGACTTTACTTGGCACAACAAAACACAAAACTAAGATAAGGAGAGGTTGCTACAGTAGTAAACAACTTCCAAGACACAAATATAAAACAAAGTACTGTAGCAAAATAACACATGGGTTATCTCCCAAGAAGTTCTTTCTTTATAGCCATTAAGATGGGCTCAACGAGTTTTAATGATGCACTCGCAAGAAATAGTATTTGAAGCAAAAGAGAGCATCAAGAGGCAAATTCAAAACACATTTAAGTCTAACATGCTTCCTATGCATAGGAATCTTGTAAATAAACAAGTTCATGAAGAGCAAAGTGACAAGCATAGGAAGATAGAACAAGTGTAGCTTCAAAAATTTCAGCACATAGAGAGGCATTTTAGTAACATGAAAATTTCTACAACCATATTTTCCTCTCTCATAATAACTTTCAGTAGCATCATGAGCAAACTCAACAATATAACTATCACATAAAGCATTCTTATCATGAGTCTCATGCATAAAATTATTACTACTCCCAACATAAGCATAGTTATTCTTATTAATTGTAGTAGGAGCAAATTCAACAAAGTAGCTATCATTATCATTCTCATCTATAGGAGGCATATTGTAATCATAATCAAATTTATCCTCCATAACAGGTGGTACTAAAAGACCAATTTCATTATAATCATCATAAATAGGAGGCAAAGTATCATCAAAGTAAATTTTCTCCTCAATGCTTGGGGGACTAAAAATATCATGCTCATCAAAGCCAGCTTCCCCAAGCTTAGAATTTTCCATATCATTAGCAACAATGGTATTCAAAGTATTCATGCTAATATGTTCCATGGGTTTTTTAATTTTCGGATCAAACCATCCATGTCTTAAATCAGGAAATAGAATAAGAAGCTCATTGTCGTCCATTATGCCTAACTAGTGTAAACAAGAAACAAAAAGATGCAATTGCAGGATCTAAAGGAAATAGCTTCGAGTACTTACAACGGCGAAAATAGCTTAGTAGCCGAGATCCGGAGTGTGGGTACCTTTTACCTTTCCTCCCCGGCAACGGCGCCAGAAAATAGCTTGCTGTCCACAACTGGCGCGTGGTTGACGAGGGAGGAAATGGTGTAGCTTTCCTTCGTTCCCCGGCAACGGCGCCAGAAAATAGCTTGATGTCTACGGGTGCTTCTATTCTTGTAGACAGTGTTGGGCCTCCAAGAGCGAGAGGTTTGTAGAACAGCAGCAAGTTTCCCTTAAGTGGATCACCCAAGGTTTATCGAACTCGGGGAGGAAGAGGTCAAAGATATCCCTCTCATGCAACCACTGCAACCACAAAGCAAGAAGTCTCTTGTGTCCCCAACACACCTAATAGGTGCACTAGTTCGGCGAAGAGATAGTGAAATACAGGTGGTATGAATAAGTATGAGCAGTAGTAACGCAGCGAGTAGCAACGCGATAAAACGAGTAAACAAGCGACGATAGCGATATTTAGGAACAAGGCCTAGGGATTACACTTTCACTAGTGGACACTCTCAACATTGATCACATAACAGAATAGATAAATGCATACTCTACACTCTCTTGTTGGATGATGAACACATTGCGTAGGATTACACGAACCCTCAATGCCGGAGTTAACAAGCTCCACAATTCAATGTTCATATTTAAATAACCTTAGAGTGCATGAAAGATCAACACGACTAAACCAAGTACTAACACAGCATGCACACTTGTCACCTTCACACTATGTAGGAGGAATAGATCACATCAATACCATCATAGCAATAGTTAACTTCATAATCTACAAGAGATCATAATCATAGCCTACGCCAAGTACTAACACGGGTGCACACACTGTCACCATTACACCGTGTAGGAGGAATAAAACTACTTTAATAACATCACTAGAGTAGCACATAGATAAATTGTGATACAAAACACATTGCAATCATAAAGAGATATAAATAAGCACTTCACTATGCCATTCATAACGGTGAATAAGTATTCGTGAAATATAGCCTAAGAGACCCACACGGTGCACACACTCGTCACCTTTACACACGTGGGACAAGGAGTCTCCGGAGATCACATAAGTAAAACCCACTTGACTAGCATAATGACATCTAGATTACAAGCATCATCATATGAATCTCAATCATGTAAGGCAGCTCATGAGATTATTGTATTGAAGCACATAGGAGAGAGATTAACCACATAGCTACCGGTACAGCCCCGAGCCTCGATGGAGAACTACTCCCTCCTCATGGGAGATAGCAGCGTTGATGGAGATGGCGGTGGTGTCGATGGAGAAGCCTTCCGGGGGCACTTCCCCGTCCCGGCGGCGTGCCGGAACAGAGACTCCTGTCCCCCAGATCTTGGCTTCGCGATGGCGGCGGCTCTGGAAGGTTTCTCGTACCTTGGCTTTTCTTTTTTCGAGGTTTTAGGTCTGGGACCTTTATATAGGCGAAGATGCGGCGTCAGAAGGTCGAAGAGGCGGCGACACCATAGGGGGGCGCGGCCCAGGCCCTGGCCGCGCCACCCTGTCGTCTGGGGCCCACAGGTCCCTCCTCTGGCGGCTCTCGGGTGTTCTGGATGCTTCCGGGCAAAATAGGAACCTGGGCGTTGATTTCGTCCAATTCCGAGAATATTTCGTTACTAGGATTTACGAAACCAAAAACAGCGAGAAAACGAGAGCTGGCACTTCGGCATCTTGTTAATAGGTTAGTTCCAGAAAATGCACGAATATGACATAAAGTGTGCATATAACATGTAGAAATCATCAATAATGTGGCATGGAACATAAGAAATTATCGATACGTCGGAGACGTATCATGGGGTCCACCATATAGCACGTGGGCCGGCCCAACAAGATAGTGGGCCGGGCCAAAAGCATAGGTGGGTCCCACTTTCCTGTTAAAGGGCCGGTCCATTTAGTATGTGGGGTCCACCATATAGCAAGTGGGCCGGCCCAACACGCTAGTGGGCCGGGCCAAAAACACAGGCGGGTCCCACTTTCCTCTTAATGGGCTGGTCCATTTAGTATGTGGGGTCCACCATATAGCAAGTGGGCCGGCCCAACAAGATAGTGGGCCGGGCCAAAAGCACAAGTGGGTCCCACTTTCCTGTTAAAGGGCCGGCCCATTTAGTATGTGGGGTCCACCATATAGCAAGTGGGCCGGCCCAACAAGATAGTGGGCCGGGCCAAAAACACGGGTGGGTCCCACTTTCCTCTTAAAGGGCCGGCCCATTTAGTACGTGGGGTCCACCACAAAAGCAATTGGGCTGGCCCAACTAGTTAGTGGGCCGGCCCAGTAGTGGGTGGGGTCCACCTTAAAGTAAGTGGGCCAGCCCAATTTGAGTGTGGGGTCCACCGTAAATCAAGTGGGCTGGCCCAATAAGTAAGTGGGCCAGCCCGTTTAGGTGCTGTTTATATGCCGGCATAATAGGCGCTTTAGGATTTTGCGGGCCGGCACATATGTGATGTCGCTTAATTGGGCCGTTTAAGGGATGGATATTCGTGATTTAGATACTGAGAATATTTACGCAGCATTGATTTCTGTCGGATAGCCTCACTTACCACAGGCACCAAAGAAAAAATGCGCGAAAGAACTATAAAAACTAACTAAATATGACATCAGCTGCAAGGCTTTGAAAAAATATTACAGAACCCAGAGAAATTGAATGGTAATTAAACCTAGCAATATAATGAAGCGATCCGGCAATCTTTTAAGTTGTCCATGCAGCACCTATATCTGAAACAAAGAGATTACAAGTTAAGACAACAACAATGGAAAGGCAAAGACACTACAATATTGTTTGCCAAAGAATTTGGAACTCATCATTTCGTCGTTATAACAAGATCATTGTAATGCGCACAATAAGCAAACAAAGAGTGCATGCCGCATACCAACAGACCAATATAACAGAGCATGTTAGAATGAAACAACGAGACTTACTACTGTCGAGTCCCATGCAAACCAACATGTTCAGGGAGTACAAAATTGGCATGAACAACATAGTAGCAGAGCTATAAATTTTGTAACAACGACCGAGCAAGATGAAGTTATGATGGCTACATCTAGAGAGCAGGGAATGTAAACCAAAAATAGAAGTTACGATGGCAAAAGCTAAAGAGGAGGGAATGTGAACCAACATGTGCCAAGTGCAATTACTTCATTTTGGCCGTGAACTAAATAATACTCCTGAACTTATAGTGAAGGGGATGCAAATCAAGATGTTTCGGGATATAAACTTGTAATGAGCAACACATAGAGGATAGTTAATGCTGGAGCTTAGGATGGACCAAATACATAATATAGTGGGATCACCTGTGAACTTGTATAAGAGGGAATGCAAACCAATATGTTCAGCTTTCCATATGTGAGCGTCATGCCAAGTCGGAGAAACAAGTCAATAATGCAGCTTTTGAAGAACAAGATGGCACGCAAAATTATTATCTAGTAGTATGACAAGTTTATTTGTACTACGAGGCTAGATAGCAGAGTGATAGCATGCCAAACTAAGTCCTTACTTTGTTAGCTTACAATGAACTAGATACAAAACAATGGCATCACCTGTAGTACAGGGAATGCAAGCCAACATGTTCATGGAGTAAAAAATTGGCACAAACAACATAGTAGCAGGCCATATATTTTGTAACAACGACTGAGCAAGATAAATTTATGATGGCTAGATCTACACAGCAGGGAATGTAAACCAAATATAGAAGTTACGATGCCAAAAGCTATAGAGCAGGGAATGCGAACCAACATGTGCAATTACTTAAAATTGGCCATGAACTAAATAATAGCAGGATGTTACTACAATACCTATAATTTTTGTAACAACGACTGAGCAAGATAGAAGTTATGATGGCTACATCTACAGAGCAGGGAATGCAAACCAAAATGTTCAATCGCTTAAAGTTAGCAATGAACTAGAAAATAGCAAGGTGTTACGGTCATAGCTAGGAATGAACTAAAAGAGCTTCGGACAAACAAGCATCCGAACCCGGAACATGGCGCTAAAACAAGGGACTTACATTAGGAGAAGCACTCGTGGGAGTCACAGCAGATCTTCCCGGGGTTGATAGATCCGGTGATGAAGTACGCTACATGTGCTACTTGGGGTTGGAGAGACGGCCATTACACTTCATGGTTACTCATCTCATCCGCAAAAACGTAACGGCGCGTCGTTAGCACAAACAGGTTCCCCCAAGATTAAACAAGAACTTGCAGGCAAGCAATAGAAAAGCGACAGTAGAAGAGTTTAGATCATGCACGGCGCCGGTGAAGCAGATCCGGTTCATGCACAACGGTGTCGGAGAGCAAGATACGATGCGGTGGAAGACGGATCCGGCGAAGCGGCTCCGGTGGGGTGGACGATACCGCAGCTGAAGCGACTGCGGTAGACTGCTGGATGAGCATATGGTTTCGAGGTTCGGCGGGGATGATCCGGTCCGGTTGATGACGGCGTCGATGAAGCAGCTCCGGCAGGCAGCCGGATGACGAGGATGGCGAGGCCTCGGGTAGGCCAGGGAAGTCCGGCGGGGATGTTCCGGTGCGGTGGTCGTGGAGGTGGGAGAGAGGGACTTGGGAAGTTCCGGTGGGTGGTCTGAGGGAAATGAATTTTTTTTGGGAGGGTTTCCGGGCTAGGGAGGTGGTGATCCAAAAAATGACGGGCAGACCCCCCACCAACCGACTTTGCTGCCATCTCCACAGGGGTAGAATGGGAATTTGGAAGCGTGCGAAATTTTTGTATTTTGTGGGCGGGAAGTTTTGCCGCTATGAGATTTTGAATTTGGCTAAGGTCCAAGTATAATGATAAAAAATTGTGACACCGTACTAGTACCTCTGTTCAAGGCCGAGTGCAAAATCAAATCATCATCACATTAAATACCGGTTACTATCATCGTGATCTATCTTCTTATCCCATTCAAAAAACCGTCTGAAATATTTCATGATTGGCGGGAGATTTTGCCGCCCGACTGAGATTTGATTTTGAATATGGCTATGGTCAAGTAATATAATATAATACTAATATAAAGACGGTACACCTGGTTAAGTACTAATTGCTCTGCTCCGGCAGTCAAGGCCAGCAGCCACATCAAGCCATCATCATTACAAAAAAAATCAGTCAAATCTAGAAGCTAGTATAGGAAAAATTCACAACAACATAATAAATCCAGAAAACTAAGTACGAAGTATAATACATAAACTGCATACAACAGCCAAAAGCAGCCAATAACAATGTTAATGTTCACGACAAACTAATCTGAAAATAATACAAGACGCAATGTATGGCCAACATGAAGATTAGGATACCCCAGGATGAATGAATCTGATCTTCATTCAGCATATATTTCTTCGTCACTCCGTTCTCTGATCTGAAGGAAATATTCATTGAACTCCTTCCGTCTGCAGTGTGCAGCCAATACATCCTCCAAACGGTATGGACTTTGTTCATTTCTCATACCGTAGTTTCCTAATCTATCCACACGTATTGGCCACTCATCCCAGGCCTTTATATCATCAAAGTACTCTCTGATATAACCCAAATCTTCGTAGTAGATGCAGCCAGGTCGAAGTGTCGGGTGCACTCTGGTGTCGACGGAGATACACCAGATATAATGGACGAAGAAGTCACGACTGCCAATGTTATTGACGACATGGAGAGAGAGGCTCTCAGTGTCCACACGGTACACCAATGGTTGACCTTCCTCCAAATGCTTGTTGTCCAACAACACAAGCAGCAGAGCACCATCCGACTTCACAAGGTAGAACTTGTTATTTCCAAGTTCTGGAAATGAAAATAGTGTATCCATGTTGACGAGTGCTGCGCGCTGCTCCAACTGGACATTGTTGGTGCACACTAATTTTCCGAACTCAAAATTGTTCACAGCTATTGCATACAATTCACCATTGAATGGGGTAATGCAACGCAGAGAATGGTGCTCGGTCGAAAATCTTCCTTCTCCCCAATCTTCATCTATACCCTTAGTTGGAGTGCTCTCATCGACCCAAGCAATTTCCGCCGGGTAATCTTTGGAAACGAAGACCATAGTCGAGGACTTCATTACAGACTATTGACTTCAGAATAACATATGGCATATGCGCCTCAAACCTAGTATTCAATGTCTTTGTGAGTGGGTTCAGAAGCCGTATCTTGTGCGGCTGGTTCTTCTGGGCAAGCACGATGACGCCACGGTAAAAGCCGACGAAGTAGTATCTAAAATATATTGATGAAGATAACATTCAGCACTAAGATGTTTACGATTGAAAATAAAAATAGATTAACTCTATAGATATGGAGGAATTTGAACCTTGCATGAACTTCCGTTAGATCGATGGTGACGTAGCGGGATGTGCGGAGGTGGAGGAAGGTGAAATCAGCAGCACGTGGAAGGGCGTGTTCTACCATGATCCATTCATGCAGGTGCACGTCGGGCTCAGGTAAACCTGAGCGCCAATTTCTACAAACTTGCTGATGTCTACGTTCCCCCTCCTTTCCTGTAGACAGTGTTGGGCCTCCAAGAGCAGAGGTTTGTAGAACAGCAGCAAGTTTTCCCTTAAGTGGATCACCCAAGGTTTATCGAACTCGGGGAGGAAGAGGTCAAAGATATCCCTCTCATGCAACCCCGCAACCACAAAGCAAGAAGTCTCTTGTGTCCCCAACACACCTAATAGGTGCACTAGTTCGGCGAAGAGATAGTGAAATACAGGTGGTATGAATAAGTAGTAGCAACGGCACCAGAAAAGTGCTTTGCCCAGGACAGTAAACAAGCAGTAGTAATGCAGCAGTAGTAACGCAGTAAAACAATAAACAAGCAGCGATAGCAGTATTTAGGAACAAGGCCTAGGGATTAGACTTTCACTAGTGGACACTCTCAACATTGATCACATAACAGAATAGATAAATGCATACTCTACACTTTTGTTGGATGATGAACACATTGCGTAGGATTACACGAACCCTCAATGCCGGAGTTAACAAGCTCCACAATAATGCTCATATTTTAGTAACCTTTAGTGTAAGATAGATCAAAAGACTAAACCAAGTACTAACATAGCATGCACACTCGTCACCTTCATGCATATGTAGGAGGAATAGATCACATCAATATTATCATAGCAATAGTTAACTTCGCAATCTACAAGAGATCATGATCATAGCATAAACCAAGTACTAACACGGTGCACACATCGTTACCTTTGCACACGTGCAGGAGGAATAGAACTACTTTAATAACATTGCTAGAGTAGCACATAGAATAGTGGTGATACAAAACTCATATGAATCTCAATCATGTAAAGCAGCTCAGGAGATTATTGTATTGAAGCACATAGGAGAGAGATGAACCACATAGCTACCGGTACGAGCCCCGAGCCTCGATGGAGAACTACTCCCTCCTCATGGGAGCAGCGGCGGTGATGAAGATGGCGGTGGAGATGGCAGCGGTGTCGATGGAGAAGCCTTCCGGGGCACTTCCCCGCTCCGGCAGGTGCCGGAACGGAGACTCCTGTCCCCGGATCTTGGCTTCGCGATGGCGGCGGCTCCGGAAGGTTTACGTGGTTTTCGTCGAACGCCCCGAGGTTTTTAGGTCGGGGGCTTTATATAGGCGGAGAGGCGGCGCAGGAGGGCTTCGGGGGCCCACACCCTAGGGGGGCGCCCCCCTTGGCCGCGCCGGGGTGTGGTGTGGTGGCCCTGCCCCCTTCTCTGGCGGTTCTCGTGTGTTCTGGATGCTTCCGGGTAAAATAGGAACATGGGCGTTGATTTCGTCCGATTCCGAGAATATTTCGTTACTAGGATTTACGAAACCAAAAACAGCAGAAAACGAGAACCGGCACTTCGGCATCTTGTTAATAGGTTAGTTCCGGAAAATGCACGAATATGACATAAAGTGTGCATATAACATGTAGATAACATCAATAATGTGGCATGGAACACAAGAAATTATCGATACGTTGGAGACGTATCAGCATCCCCAAGCTTAGTTCCGCTCGTCCCGAGCGAGGTAAAACGATAACAAAGATAATTTCTGAGTGACATGCCATCATAAACTTGATCATACTATTTGTAAAGCATATGTAGTGAATGCAGCGATCAAAACAATGTATATGACATGGGTAAACAAGCTGAATCATAAAGCAAAGACTTTTCATGAATAGCACTTCAAGACAAGCATCAATAAGTCTTGCATAAGAGTTAACTCATAAAGTAATAATTCAAAGTAAAGGTATTGAAGCAACACAAAAGAAGATTAAGTTTCAGCGGTTGCTTTCAACTTGTAACATGTATATCTCATGGATATTGTCAACATAGAGTAATATAATAAGTGCAATAAGCAAGTATGTAGGAATCAATGCACAGTTCACACAAGTGTTTGCTTCTTGAGGTGGAGAGAAATAGGTGAACTGACTCAACATTGAAAGTAAAAGAATGGTCCTCATAGAGGAAAAGCATCGATTGCTATATTTGTGCTAGAGCTTTTATTTTTAAAACATGAAACAATTTTGTCAACGGTAGTAATAAAGCATATGCATCATGTAAATTATATCTTATAAGTTGCAAGCCTCATGCATAGTGTACCAATAGTGCCCGCACCTTGTCCTAATTAGCTTGGACTACCGGATTATCACCGCAATACATATGCTTTAACCAAGTTTCACAAAGGGGTACCTCTATGCCGCTTCGTACAAAGGTCTAAGGAGAAAGCTCGCATTTGGATTTCTCGCTTTTGATTATTCTCAACTTAGACATCCATACCGGGACAACATAGACAACGAGATAATGGACTCCTCTTTTAATGCTTTAAGCATTTGACAACAATTAATTCTTTTCTCATTAGAGACTTGAGGATATTTGTCCAAAACTGAAACTTCCACCATGAATCATGGCTTAAGTTAGCGGCCCAATGTTCTTCTCTCACAATATGCATGCTCAAACCATTCAACTCAGTGTAGATCGCCCTTACTTCAGACAAGACGAACATGCATAGCAACTCACATGAAATTCAACAATGAGTTGATGGCGTTCCCCGATAAACATGGTTATCGCACAACAAGCAACTTAATAAGAGATAAAGTGCATAATTACATATTCAATACCACAATAGTTTTTAAGCTATTTGTCCCATGAGCTATATATTGCAAAGGTGAATGATGGAATTTTAAAGGTAGCACTCAAGCAATTTACTTTGGAATGGCGGGAAAATACCATGTAGTATAGGTAGGTATGGTGGACACAAATGGCATAGTGGTTGGCTCAAGTATTTTGGATGCATGAGAAGTATTCCCTCTCGATACAAGGTTTAGGCTAGCAAGGCTTATTTGAAACAAACACAAGGATGAACTGGTGCAGCAAAACTCACATAAAAGACATATTGAAAACATTATAAGACTCTACACCGTCTTCCTTGTTGTTCAAAACTCGATACTAGAAATTATCTAGACTTTAGAGAGACCAATTATGCAAACCAAATTTTAGCATGCTCTATGTATTCTTCACTAATAGGTGCAAAGTATATGATGCAAGAGCTTAAACATGAGCACAACAATTGCCAAGTATCACATTACCCAAGACATTATAGCAATTACTACATGTATCATTTTCCAATTCCAACCATATAACAATTTAACGAAGAGGAAACTTCGCCATGAATATTATGAGCTAAGAACACATGTGTTCATATGAACCAGCGGAGCGTGTCTCTCTCCCACACAAGCATGATGTAATCCAATTTATTCAAACAAAAACAAAAACAAAAGCACACGGACGCTTCAAGTAAAGCACATAAGATGTGACCGAATAAAAATATAGTTTCAAGAGAAGGAACCTGATAATTTATCGATGAAGAAGGGGATGCCTTGGGCATCCCCAAGCTTAGACACTTGAGTCTTCTTGATATATGCAGGGATGAACCACCGGGGCATCCCCAAGCTTAGACTTTTCACTCTTCTTGATCGTAGTATATCATCCTCCTCTCTTGACCCTTGAAAACTTCCTCCACACCAAACTCGAAACAACTCATTAGAGGGTTAGTGGACAATAAAAATTAACATGTTCAGAGGTGACACAATCATTCTTAACACTTCTGGACATTGCATAAAGCTACTGGACATTAATGGATCAAAGAAATTCATCCAACATAGCAAAAGAGGCAATGCGAAATAAAAGGCAGAATCTGTCAAAACAGAACAGTCCGTAAAGATGGATTTTATTAGGCCACCAGACTTGCTCAAATGAAAATGCTCAAATTGAATGAAAGTTGCGTACATATCTGAGGATCACTCACGTAAATTGGCATAATTTTCTGAGTTACCTACAGGAGAATTAGACCCAGATTCGTGACAGCAAAGAAATCTGTTTCTGCGCAGTAATCCAAATCTAGTACTTACTTTACTATCAAAGACTTTACTTGGCACAACAAAACACAAAACTAAGATAAGGAGAGGTTGCTACAGTAGTAAACAACTTCCAAGACACAAATATAAAACAAAGTACTGTAGCAAAATAACACATGGGTTATCTCCCAAGAAGTTCTTTCTTTTTAGCCATTAAGATGGGCTCAGCAGTTTTAATGATGCACTCGCAAGAAATAGTATTTGAAGCAAAAGAGAGCATCAAGAGGCAAATTCAAAACACATTTAAGTCTAACATGCTTCCTATGCATAGGAATCTTGTAAATAAACAAGTTCATGAAGAGCAAAGTAACAAGCATAGGAAGATAAAACAAGTGTAGCTTCAAAAATTTCAGCACATAGAGAGGCATTTTAGTAACATGAAAATTTCTACAACCATATTTTCCTCTCTCATAATAACTTTCAGTAGCAACATGAGCAAACTCAACAATATAACTATCACATAAAGCATTCTTATCATGAGTCTCATGCATAAAATTATTACTCTCCACATAAGCATAATCAATTTTATTAGTTGTAGTGGGAGCAAATTCAACAAAGTAGCTATCATTATTATTCTCATCAAGTGTAGGAGGCATAGTATAATCACAACAAAATTTACTCTCCATAGTAGGTTGTACCAAAAGACCACTATTATAATCATCATAAATAGGAGGCAAAGTATCATCAAAGAAAATTTTCTCCTCAATGCTTGGGGGACTATAAAGATCATGAAAACCAGCTTCCCCAAGCTTAGAACTTTCTATATTATTATCAACAATGGTGTTCAAAGCGTTCATACTAATATTACTACCGAGCATGCAAATAAGATTTCATAGGTTTTTTAATTTTCGCATCAAACAATCCATGTTTTAAATCAGGAAATAGAATAAGAAGCTCATTGTTGTCCATTATGCCAAACTAGTGTAAACAAGAAACAAAAAGATGCAATTGCAGGATCTAAAGGAAATAGCTTCGAGCACACACACGACGGCGCCAGAAAAATACTTTACCTGGGACCGTAGTATGAGAGCCTTTTACCTTTCCTCCCCGGCAACGGCGCCAGAAAATAGCTTGATGTCTACGTTCCCCCTCCTTTCCTGTAGACAGTGTTGGGCCTCCAAGAGCAGAGGTTTGTAGAACAGCAGCAAGTTTTCCCTTAAGTGGATCACCCAAGGTTTATCGAACTCAGGGAGGAAGAGGTCAAAGATATCCCTCTCATGCAACCCTGCAACCACAAAGCAAGAAGTCTCTTGTGTCCCCAACACACCTAATAGGTGCACTAGTTCGGCGAAGAGATAGTGAAATACGAGGTGGTATGAATAAGTAGTAGAAACGGCACCGGAAAAGTGCTTTGCCCAGGACGAGTAAACAAGCAGTAGTAATGCAGCGGTAGTAACGCAGAGTAAAACGAGTAAACAAGCAGCGATAGCGATATTTAGGAACAAGGCCTAGGGATTAGACTTTCACTAGTGGACACTCTCAACATTGATCACATAACAGAATAGATAAATGCATACTCTACACTTTTGTTGGATGATGAACACATTGCGTAGGATTACACGAACCCTCAATGCCGGAGTTAACAAGCTCCACAATAATGCTCATATTTTAGTAACCTTTAGTGTAAGATAGATCAAAAGACTAAACCAAGTACTAACATAGCATGCACACTGTCACCTTCATGCATATGTAGGAGGAATAGATCACATCAATATTATCATAGCAATAGTTAACTTCACAATCTACAAGAGATCATGATCATAGCATAAACCAAGTACTAACACGGTGCACACACTGTTACCTTTGCACACGTGCAGGAGGAATAGAACTACTTTAATAACATTGCTAGAGTAGCACATAGAATAGTGGTGATACAAAACTCATATGAATCTCAATCATGTAAAGCAGCTCAGGAGATTATTGTATTGAAGCACATAGGAGAGAGATGAACCACATAGCTACCGGTACAGCCCCGAGCCTCGATGGAGAACTACTCCCTCCTCATGGGAGCAGCAGCGGTGATGAAGATGGCGGTGGAGATGGCAGCGGTGTCGATGGAGAAGCCTTCCGGGGCACTTCCCCGCTCCGGCAGGGTGCCGGAACGAGACTCCTGTCCCCCGGATCTTGGCTTCGCGATGGCGGCGGCTCCGTAAGGTTTCCGTGGTTTTCGTCGAACGCCCCGAGGTTTTTAGGTCGGGGGCTTTATATAGGCGGAGAGGCGGCGCAGGAGGGCTTACGGGGGGCCCACACCCTAGGGGGGCGTGCCCCCCCACTTGGCCGCGCCGGGGTGTGGTGTGGTGGCCCCTGCCCCCTTCTCCGGCGGTTCTCGTGTGTTCCGGATGCTTCCGGGTAAAATAGGAACCCGGGCGTTGATTTCGTCCGATTCCGAGAATATTTCGTTACTAGGATTTCGAAACCAAAAACAGCAAAAAACAGGAACCGGCACTTCGGCATCTTGTTAATAGGTTAGTTCCAGAAAATGCACGAATATGACATAAAGTGTGCATATAACATGTAGATAACATCAATAATGTGGCATGGAACACAAGAAATTATCGATACGTTGGAGACGTATCACTTGCCTCAAAGCATAGTAGGTGTCCATGTACTCCTCGTTCGCCAGTAAGCAGTCCCCGATCTTGTGAAGTGGTCCGTTAGCCCTGAGAGAGGCCCAGTCCACGGAGGCGCCGCGCTTGGATGCGCCGCCCTCGGAGGCGATGGTCTCGGGGGCGACGGCCGCCGGCGCATTCTTCTTGTCCATCGCCGGCAGGGAACGCGCGTAGGGCGGTTGGTGTTTTTTCATTCGATTTGGAGAAGTTGATGGGACGTGAGAGGCGTGGTTGCGTGCGTGAGTGAGAATGAGACTGTGTGCAGAGGGAGGGACAGAGGGGCTCTGTACAGGCAACGTGACGGTTGGTCTCGGCAGTTTCTCAAAAAAGCTAGTAGACGTTTGGTCTCAACACGCGCACCGCCTAACCGCTGCGCACCACGACACGCGTCCGTGGTACTGCACGTCTGCACCGTTACGTGTACTCAGTTCTACCGTCGAGCCTTACACTGGAAAAATATATGTACTCCGTACTCAGTTTTCAGAGTTTTACCCTCAAGTGGCTGGTCAACAGAGAGTCAACAAATGAGATTAAGCTATCTAATTGAGTAATTTCATGCGCAAAAAAATAAAATCATAGTGCCTCCTACTCATGGAGTCTTGTTAAGAAGAGGAGGTCTAACACGTGGAAAACGAGAATAGCACACCACGAGTCCGAAATGATGGAAAGGGCTAGGCAATCCACTTATTATAGATCTCAACAAAAACCACATGGAACTAGTATACTAAACTTATGCAGTAGCCAACGCAACCAAAAGTCAGAAGTGCAGGCTGAGTCCCAAAGGCACAACACAATACGGAAACTTGCAAACTTATATAAAAGGGGCTATGCAACCCACTTATACACACATTAACAACCATCCTCGTGTGTGACAAGTGAAATTCGACACTGGATTCGGAGGTAGGCACATGAAGCTTTACAAGGGCCAATGGGGCACCAACAAATTAAGGATGAATTGAACCACACCATCAACAATTCAAACTCGAGACCTTGGCTCTAATACCATTTAAGTTCAAACTGATTGAAAAGGCTAGGCAACCAATTTATAAAACATCCACAGAGTTGATCCCAGCCTGCAGATAAATGCATCCACCAACAAAATAGGAACATTGCCTCAGTCTCAGGAAAATTTTCACAATACCAAGGTACTCACATGTCAATGTCAGTGTTCATCTCCAATTATCTATGGCATTTTATTAGTCTTTGAGAGATTATAACGAACTTGATTGGCCTCCTGCAGTAGGGAATCACATGCTTCTGATCTCGATCTCAACATGTCAACTTGGTTTCTTTAACACATCTGCTGCAGCTCGTTCTATTTGGAGTTGTTCCTCCAGAACTTGTGCAGAGAAAGACTTGGACTTGGACTTGGACTTGGACTGCAAAAACCCAGCATTTCGCAGGAAAGTGTTTTTGGTGATATCTTTATTTTTAAGTACCATGGTAAATGTCTCCATACATTCTTCTAGAGTTTTTTCCATACCGTCTTTCCCGGGTTTTGCCATCTCCAATTTCATATTTGACTGAAAAGTTTTCAGTCGTGTAAAAATTAAAGTTATTACAGAGAAACATGCAGACGGTAGATTTAATGTGTATGAACTACTTTTAATCCTACAAGTTGGTATGTCTGATTACACATCAAATGCATTTTCACAAAAACGCCTACAAGATCATATTGACATGCCCATTATTGCTCCTACAAATTGGCAAGTGTGTCGTTAAAAAAATTAAATCATAAAGAAGACTTACAATAACACTTTCTGCGAGTTCTCCTATCACATTATGTTTGTTCTTCTGGCATGCCTCGAACTGCTCTGCCAGAGTCATCTCTTTGTCTGGTTGCATGATCTACTTTCTGCATTTTTGTACAATCATATAGAAATCAAATAACGTGGTTAAAATGGAGGATGGAAATATAACATGCACATGGAGTTCTACACAATTTGCGAGTAACATATGTAGCAGTACGGACCAGCGGGGCATTACTTTTTGCCGGAGATGCCCAACCAAGTGACGAGATCTCGTACGGCTTGGTAAACGTTGTTTCAAGCGGTTAGCCTTGTTTCCTTTTAGACAACGTCCGCAAAAGGAGACTAGTGAGACACTCGGCGCAAAATAAGTATTCGGAATTTAATCTGGTTTCACGGTCCTCATAAGCCATACCACATTCTTTGGATCGGACCGGTGCTTGACAAGATCTCCCCACTTGCTCGTCGGTCATACGAGGTGCAGGAGACTTTGTTCGAACATTGGCGATAATCTTGCCGGTGAAGTATGTCGCCTTAAGCTTATAGCGGTCCTGGCGCAACAATTCTTTAAATATGGAAGCGATGACAAACTTTACATCCTCATTATCCTCATCGAATTCAAACCTTAACTGCTCAGAACGGTGGAATGATTGGTGAGTTATATAGCATAGAAACAACGAGTAAGCTACAAGAAATGGGACGGATCAATGTGGAATAATTTATCATTACCAGGAGAAGCATGACTTACATGTAAATTATGCACTAAACTCTCGAACTGTGAAGGGGTGTCAACGTGCTGCTTCCACAATGGGAAGGTAGGAACTTCATTCCTGATAAAATAGCCAGTATGTGATACAAGATATGAAGATTCATGCGGATGAAGTGGCCTTCTGCCACCTACAATAGATGTGATGCGGAATCTTGAACCCATTCCGGAAATCTTAGCTGCAAGTTTTCTTCCTACCGTTGGCCCCCTCGTTTTTATTGATCGTGGCGAACCTACCAAGTTAAGCATTACATCAAGCTATCATGGTATATAGATACATAAGGGAGCATTAAACTACAAGTCTTGAAAAAAGTATTACCTTTTTTGGCGTGGGTCTCGTCATCGGGAGAGGAGTTGTCTTTCGCAGGACTAAGGGTCGGAGGGAGATCATCACCAGTTCGCTGGTGTTGTGGCAGCACTGTTTGGACATTTGAGGCTGTAAAATCTGGGACTAGCATCATGTGTCCTTGGCCATTATTACCTACCACCACTCCTGATGGTGCCAATTGTTGGCTCGAATTTCTTTGTGAAACCGGTTCCGTTGGCAATTGTTGCTGAGAAACGATATTGACAACTCGGTGGTTGTGGAATGTGTGGGCTGGTACATGCTTGGGGCTACTTCGTCCGATTCGATGGTTTGTGTTTTTTACGAGACCTTTTACTCGTTATCATTCTCGGCCTGTTCGCCACCTCGTGTCGGTCTTTTGTTAGACCTTGTAATAGGAGGAGCAAGCACGAGCATCGAGCTTAACCCTTTTTTTATTACGCACTCGTCACCCATCCTCCGGTATCGGCTCGAGGTTCCTGTTGAGTGTTCTTCCTCCCGTTCGTTCTTGAAAAGTTCTTGCCCGAATCTGCGGATGCTCGTCACACATAAATGATATTTCAATGTACAATATTATATGATGATGATATGCAGATGGAATGGAAAAACAGTAAGGCAACATATGCCAAAACATATATGATGCGTTAACTAAGCAGGAAAAAATGTAGTAATGAGATTGAACATGGCATGGGTAACATATTTGGTAGGACTGGGATACAACAAATGGAAGTTGGGACAAATAATTCGATGACAGGACAGAGAAAACTCACCTTGTTGTGTTGTAGAGGATAGTCGACTAGGGCATGTTCCTGAGTCAGCTCGCCATCACAATCAGCAGGATCAAATTCTGAATCAGAGGAATATTCCGTATCCTTTGTGAGGGAGGTGGGTGGCGTTTTTGCACTAGACCTTGTAGAAGGATGTAGTGTTAGGCCCAACGAGGCTGCAACTCGGCTATTATGCAGGATAGTTTGCCTCCGTTGCTCTTCGTACTCATTCTCGAGTGGAAGACCTAACATGCATTGGCGAGAAATGCAGATGAGATTTATCATGGAACTGTGCATGTAGCGACCTCACCTTTTCAAGGTGCCGATCTCTGTGCGTATCTGTGCTAGTCCCTGGATCAATCGCTAGCACACACAGTACAAGATGTAATACCAAGAAACAAAGGTCTTTATTACATCGTATGATCCAGAAATTACAGAAAGGATTACAAATTGCATAGCACAAGGCTAGCATATCATCAGAGTTTTCACAACGAATAAACATAGACAGCATGGAGTCCTTCGTCTTCATGTGCCACAGGCGAGCATGTTGAGGATAGACTCGTAACCCTAACCTACGTAACTCACTCGTCTTTCAAAACATCTGCAACATGAAAAGTTACAGCCACGAATGGTCAATACTTTGAATGTATTGGCAAGATGACACTATAGTGGACTCAAATGGCAACCTAACACTTAAGTGTACATTTGGTCAGTAGAGCTCGGGCATATTTGCATAAAGCCAATTTTCTCCTATCATTTGTCAAATCATTTTTTTCATACTAATTAAGCGGTACCATTGATAGAAATCAACGAACCCTGGAAACCACCGGTAAATCCCCGGTGAATCCTCCTACCCATGATCAACTTGGTTTGGGCGAACTACCCCTGTAGACTCAGACCATAGACATGGCACGGGACCTACTAGCCGATAGTCACTTGCACCAATTGTCATAACCCTGTTCACCCATCAAGTTTTATTTAAGAAGTTGGGATGAGGAGACTTTCGAACATGTGCCTTGTCAGTTCGCTCAAATTGTCCATAACCGGGGACACGGCTAAGTACTTAGATTTAACACTGCGAGAGGTTGTACAAATTTACCCACATGACCTAGTCTGCTCTTCTTCCATGATGCACATTTTGCTCAAATGGACGAGATGTTGACTAGGACGAGACTTTTCCGAAGTGATCACCCGGACCTTTCTCTACGGACCCGCTCCAACCTACATTCCCCTACATCATCATGTCGCGTAGGGCCCAGGTTCACACAACATACTCCGTCAAGCCGAGCCCATATAGCATGTGGCTGTACGGTAAGCTAATGAGCAAGGTTGTCTATTATCTCTTTGTTCCTGGGTGGCCGTCCACAAGTGCGATACACCTGGGGTTCAGAGGTTCGACGACATGACCCCAGAGTAACCACTCAACATAACCCAAACCAAGCCACATTCCACCCAGGTAGTTCATTAAATTTAGTTGTTTTTCCATAACCACTACTAAAACATTTTCATAGCATAGCTAAACATCAACTAAATTCAATGGCGACAAAATATAGTCAGGTGGAAGTAGCTAACTACTGGGATTATTACAAAAGCAAAGCATATCCTAGACTTACAAAAAAAATCACTACGGTGCATGAATAAAATCTTGGACATTTGTGAGGGTGTGTCACTTGCTTTTTTGGTAGTCGAAGAGGGTTCACTTCCCTTAATCAAAACACGTAGCTCTCCGTATGAACTATAACATAAAAAATAGCACAACATAAACACACAATTCATAGCAACATAATCAAACAAGACAAACAATTTGGAAAACGCTCTATGGTACTAAGGTGTGGCATGAGGTTTGGCTTGCAAGGTATGGTCTTGAGGTGTTGGAATGACAAAAGCATATGGTCATGGGTTGTTTGCTACGCAGGAATGATTAATTGGAAGAATTGATATGCTATATTAATATGTAGAATGACCCATGTGAATATAATCACACAAGTCTCAAATACAATTTGACATAGTGCGGCAACACTTATCAAAGTAGGACAAGATCACACATAGCATTGGGTATGAACTAATGATATATTGAACTACTGAAATAACTAATTTGAAATTTGAATAGTTCAAACTAAGAGAAAGGGTTGAATGGCATGAGGTCGGATATGCATGAATGATATTGGGGTTTGGTTCGCGGATCCTAATGGATAACAATGGTCCAACACATGTGATATGGGGTAGAGTATCTCCACCCTACTAGAGCAAGGTAAAAATAGAACATGTCACACTTTACTCAAATAACTCAATTGTTATTTCAATAATATGGACTAGGATAATATGTTGTGGAGAGATGTGATCATGGAACAAGATGAACGTGTCTAAAAGATTTTTATATTCAAAGAATGATATTGCGGACAATAAAAATACCGCGAAAATAAAGTGTGTAAATCCGACATGCAAAATGTCCGGAATGATCTACGTATTTTACTGATTATAACGGTACAAAGTTTATCGAAAACCGACGGGTATAACCCAAGATATGAATTTTACAATACGCGGTTCAATTCTAGTGGTGTTAGAAAAGTTGTCCGAACAAGTTGTTTGGATGGAGAAACTTCCTACATAAAAGTTGTAGAGAATAATTTTATAAACTTAACGCAAGAACCAGTATTCAAAATGAAGATCTAGATTTAAAGTTACGGAATTACAAAGATTATCATGAGCTAGATCAAACTACTTATCAGGATTGGATGGATGGGATGTGCAGCTAACCTAGGACTGTTGGATTTAGGTCCAACGTTCCAAAAAGGATCACCATACATCTAGTCTACTCTGGAGCACTACAGAAACAGACTTACGAGAAGGGACGAATGGGATTGCCGCGGCGAGGTTGAAGGACGTCGAGTGATGGCGCTGCGGCGTCGTGATGCTTCGCGTGTGTGTGTGCAGCGCTAGAGAGAGAGCAGCAGCGAGCTGCGAGAGAGGAAGGGAGAGAGCAGCGCTGGGCCTGGTTGTGTGTGCGCGTTTGGGGCATCCGAGAGTAGCTTTATATAGGGCTGCGGCTGGGGTTGGAGGCGTCCAGGTTCAGAGAACCGGCAGCGCAGGCGTGACGCGCGGGCGGTGATCGTGGGAGTGCGGGTGCGAGCTGGGGGCGGTCGCGGGCGCGCGCGTGAGCGCTGAGAGAGTTGCGCGGGGGCGGGCCGGGGTGGCGCTGGGGAGTGGGCCGGGGGAGGCGAGGCCGGGGGAGGCGAGGCCGGGTGCGGGGCTGGCTGGGCCGTTCGGCCTGGCAGCCTTATTTTTTTCTTTAAATCAAAGATTTGCAAAATGCACTCTGGGGCTTTAAAACAAATTGGAAAAATGCAAATGAGCTACCGTTCGATTCTTTGTGAAAAATACTTTAACATGAGATCAAATTTGGGATACAAATATTAACTTTACAAAATCAAATTTTGACATACATGTCTATGTGGCTATAGTGCCTTTTTAGGGTTTAAATGTTTTCTCAAAATAATGTTTATAATTTTCAAAATCCTCCAAACAAAATAGAATATTATTGGCAAATATTTTTAAACCCAAGGTTTATTAAAACTCTATTTTCGAAAATACCTTTTTAATAAACACAAAAGTTTTAATTCCTTGTGAAATTTCAATTATATATGGCAAACAAACAAACACTCACTTTATTTTATTTTCACATTCCAAATTTTTGGGATGTGACAGACTACCACCCTTAAAAGAAATCTCGTCCCCGAGATTTGAAGAGGCTAGAAAGAAAATAGGTTTGGCATATATCGATGTGGCTACCACCCTTAAAAGGAACTTTTGTAGCTAGACTAGGTCTTGGGCTCATGCTGGGTTCATCCTAGGTATGACTTGGCACTGGGTTGTCTCTTGAAAATATCTATGGCTTCTGAGTTAATATCCAATAGGTGATTGTTTATTCACATATAGTGAACAACAAATCTCTTCAAGATGACTTGAGTAGGTTTCCTCATAGTTGGGCTTCATATGGGCGGGTGGTTGAACTACTTTTGACAGAAAGGGGTCACCCTTTGGGCCTATCAGGAGACCAAGATGAGGGGACTTCATGACAGTCCTCATCCCTTGCTTGTTGTGGCCTTTGAAAATCTTTCCCTACTTTTTAACTAGTGGTTGGATCTTCAAACTCACCGTGGTCCTACGTTTGGCAACACTTGCCTACTATTAGGGTATAATATCTATTCACCCTATGGTTTAGGCTTATCAGTGACGTCACTCTTGTAGGCATGTCGCTCTAGATTTACCATTCCTCATAACAAGACCGAACAATATGAGTAGTCATCATGGGGGCCAATCCATGTCGCACCCAATCATTTCCTTGTATTTAGTTTGGTATATCTCGTATTCTAACTCTCGGTCAACCTCACAAGTTTAAAAAAATAAATCAATGGCGAATTGAATCAATGTTTCAATCCCCTTTACTAAACCGTTTTGTAAACATTTCTATCGGTCCTTAACTAGGGTTTTACGTATCTCACGCTCTTCGGTTCTTCATCTTGATCGGGAACATCAGGTTTGGTTTTGCTAAGGTTGTCTTCATAACGATATGTCAAGAAACACTTGTTGGATTAGGAATAGATGAGAATAGATAGAAAGATTCTAAAGAAGATTCCTGCTCAAACACAGCAGATCAAGGCAATTCAGCAAACGACAATCATCTAACAAGCATCAAGCAATACTAATTCAAACACAAACAAAATAGTATGGTCATACCACAATTTGGTAAGATCAATACTTTCTTACGATGTCGCTGGTTCAATAAAATAGAATTAATGGTGGTATGGTCTATTTCTATTTTGGATGTTTCAAATTTCTATTCTACTCCTTTGGTGTATCTTCATGTGTTGTGCAGTCTACATCGAAGTATTTGTTCAAGTCCTTCATTTCTTGAGTCAGAGAACATCATATGAAACATCTCTCTTCATGCTTCAGGGACATGATCATCATCAGTCCTTGTTGATAGTTTTGATAAGGGGGTCTACTAAAGTGAGAGGAAAACAATTTTGAAGATGGAATAGATGAGAGTACCAGAAGTTTAAAATCCAAACATCTTTTAATTGAAATAGGATTAGACAAAATTTTCATCCTAGGGTCTTCCTATTTCTAATCCAAACCTAGGGTCACGAACCTACGGTCAACACAATGCTCTGATACCATCTGTAGCGACCTCACCTTTTCAAGGTGCCGATCTCTGTGCGTATCTGTGCTAGTCCCTGGATCAATCGCTAGCACACACGGTACAAGATGTAATACCAAGAAACAAAGGTCTTTATTACATCGTATGATCCAGAAATTACGTAAAGGATTACAAATTGCATAGCACAAGGCTAGCATATCATCAGAGTTTTCACAACGAATAAACATAGACAGCATGGAGTCCTTCGTCTTCATGTGCCACAGGCGAGCATGTTGAGGATAGACTCGTAACCCTAACCTACGTAACTCACTCGTCTTTCAAAACATCTGCAACATGAAAAGTTACAGCCACGAATGGTCAATACTTTGAATGTATTGGCAAGATGACACTATAGTGGACTCAAATGGCAACCTAACACTTAAGTGTACATTTGGCTGGTAGAGCTCAGGCATATTTGCATAAAGCCAATTTTCTCCTATCATTTGTCAAATCATTTTTTTCATACTAATTAAGCGGTACCATTGATAGAAATCAACGAACCTGGAAACCACCGGTAAATCCCCGGTGAATCCTCCTACCCATGATCAACTTGGTTTGGGCGAACTACCCCTGTAGACTCAGACCATAGACATGGCACGGGACCTACTAGCCGATAGTCACTTGCACCAATTGTCATAACCCTGTTCACCCATCAAGTTTTATTTAAGAAGTTGGGATGAGGAGACTTTCGAACATGTGCCTTGTCAGTTCGCTCAAATTGTCCATAACCGGGGACACGGCTAAGTACTTAGATTTAACACTCGCAGAGGTTGTACAAATTTACCCACATGACCTAGTCTCGCTCTTCTTCCATGATGCACATTTTGCTCAAATGGACGGATGTTGACTAGGACGAGACTTTTCCGAAGTGATCACCCGGACCTTTCTCTACGGACCCGCTCCAACCTACATTCCCCTACATCATCATGTCGCGTAGGGCCCAGGTTCACACAACATACTCCGTCAAGCCGAGCCCATATAGCATGTGGCTGTACGGTAAGCTAATGAGCAAGGTTGTCTATTATCTCTTTGTTCCTGGGTGGCCGTCCACAAGTGCGATACACCCGGGGTTCGGAGGTTCGACGACATGACCCCGCAGTAACCACTCAACATAACCCAAACCAAGCCACATTCCACCCGGGTAGTTCATTAAATTTAGTTGTTTTTCCATAACCACTACTAAAACATTTTCATAGCATAGCTAAACATCAACTAAATTCAATGGCGACAAAATATAGTCAGGTGGAAGTAGCTAACTACTGGGATTATTACAAAAGCAAAGCATATCCTAGACTTACAAAAAAAATCACTACGGTGCATGAATAAAATCTTGGACATTTGTGAGGGTGTGTCACTTGCCTTTTTGGTAGTCGAAGAGGGTTCACTTCCCTTAATCAAAACACGTAGCTCTCCGTATGAACTATAACATAAAAAATAGCACAACATAAACACACAATTCATAGCAACATAATCAAACAAGACAAACAATTTGGAAAACGCTCTATGGTACTAAGGTGTGGCATGAGGTTTGGCTTGCAAGGTATGGTCTTGAGGTGTTGGAATGACAAAAGCATATGGTCATGGGTTGTTTGCTACGCGAGAATGATTAATTGGAAGAATTGATATGCTATATTAATATGTAGAATGACCCATGTGAATATAATCACACAAGTCTCAAATACAATTTGACATAGTGCGGCAACACTTATCAAAGTAGGACAAGATCACACATAGCATTGGGTATGAACTAATGATATATTGAACTACTCGAAATAACTAATTTGAAATTTGAATAGTTCAAACTAAGAGAAAGGGTTGAATGGCATGAGGTCGGATATGCATGAATGATATTGGGGTTTGGTTCGCGGATCCTAATGGATAACAATGGTCCAACACATGTGATATGGGGTAGAGTATCTCCACCCTACTAGAGCAAGGTAAAAATAGAACATGTCACACTTTACTCAAATAACTCAATTGTTATTTCAATAATATGGACTAGGATAATATGTTGTGGAGAGATGTGATCATGGAACAAGATGAACGTGTCTAAAAGATTTTTATATTCAAAGAATGATATTGCGGACAATAAAAATACCGCGAAAATAAAGTGTGTAAATCCGACATGCAAAATGTCCGGAATGATCTACGTATTTTACTGATTATAACGGTACAAAGTTTATCGAAAACCGACGGGTATAACCCAAGATATGAATTTTACAATACGCGGTTCAATTCTAGTGGTGTTAGAAAAGTTGTCCGAACAAGTTGTTTGGATGGAGAAACTTCCTACATAAAAGTTGTAGAGAATAATTTTATAAACTTAACGCAAGAACCAGTATTCAAAATGAAGATCTAGATTTAAAGTTACGGAATTACAAAGATTATCATGAGCTAGATCAAACTACTTATCAGGATTGGATGGATGGGATGTGCAGCTAACCTAGGACTGTTGGATTTAGGTCCAACGTTCCAAAAGGATCACCATACATCTAGTCTACTCTGGAGCACTACAGAAACAGACTTACGAGAAGGGACGAATGGGATTGCCGCGGCGAGGTTGAAGGACGTCGAGTGATGGCGCTGCGGCGTCGTGATGCTTCGCGTGTGTGTGTGCAGCGCTAGAGAGAGAGCAGCAGCGAGCTGCGAGAGAGGAAGGGAGAGAGCAGCGCTGGGCCTGGTTGTGTGTGCGCGTTTGGGGCATCCGAGAGTAGCTTTATATAGGGCTGCGGCTGGGGTTGGAGGCGTCCAGGTTCAGAGAACCGGCAGCGCAGGCGTGACGCGCGGGCGGTGATCGTGGGAGTGCGGGTGCGAGCTGGGGGCGGTCGCGGGCGCGCGCGTGAGCGCTGAGAGAGTTGCGCGGGGGCGGGCCGGGGTGGCGCTGGGGAGTGGGCCGGGGAGGCGAGGCCGGGGGAGGCGAGGCCGGGTGCGGGGCTGGCTGGGCCGTTCGGCCTGGCAGCCTTATTTTTTTCTTTAAATCAAAGATTTGCAAAATGCACTCTGGGGCTTTAAAACAAATTGGAAAAATGCAAATGAGCTACCGTTCGATTCTTTGTGAAAAATACTTTAACATGAGATCAAATTTGGGATACAAATATTAACTTTACAAAATCAAATTTTGACATACATGTCTATGTGGCTATAGTGCCTTTTTAGGGTTTAAATGTTTTCTCAAAATAATGTTTATAATTTTCAAAATCCTCCAAACAAAATAGAATATTATTGGCAAATATTTTTAAACCCAAGGTTTATTAAAACTCTATTTTCGAAAATACCTTTTTAATAAACACAAAAGTTTTAATTCCTTGTGAAATTTCAATTATATATGGCAAACAAACAAACACTCACTTTATTTTATTTTCACATTCCAAATTTTTGGGATGTGACAGTGCATGTAAGAACAAATTAATAGTAGCAGTGAGACTGCTCAAAAGGTTTAATGACAAACAAACTATGGCTCAAAAATAATTGATGTTCATATTGTCAAGCTTCATGCACTAGCCAACGCAACCGGAAGTCCGGACTGATGGAAAGGGCAAACAAATTATGGCTCAAAAATAATTTACGTTGGGCAACAGAGGGCAACAAGCAACAATTTTTAGGATAAGTATGAATGTCAAGCTTCATGCAGTAGCCAACGCAACCAAAAGTCCGAACCGATGGAAAGGGCTAAGCAATCCACATATACACTCAAACACATATAAGTGTCATTTCATGCCAATGGTTAACCATATGGAATGGCGTGTGCTTAATATAATTGCCTAGGGTCTTCCAAGTTCCAACAGATCGGTCTATTGGATGAACTTGCTAGAGCATGCAATTCGAAATGGTATCAGACCTACAAGGTCCTGAGTTCAAATCCTAGCAAGTAGCAACGCAATATTCAAAATAAATATTTGCAGCCTTACTAAAAAATATCTAATGATACATGCCTAAGGCTCGGTCTATTGAATGAGCGGTTTTATCACTTAGCACCACAAGTTGGGGATTTTTTATCACAAAACACCAACATTTGGGGAAATTATTTCACATAACACATTATTTGTCATTAGTTGGCTTGACAAGAGCATCACCCTACAGCATGACACCAATTTACAGTACGTGAGAATGTTTGCTACAAACAAATGAATTTTGGTGTGAAATTTTGTAGACACTCTGTGGAAATGAGAATATGAGTCACACTTGTTACATATGCTACACACAAAATGAATTACCATATGAAAAATATCCATTGAAATTATAACCACACAAGAACATGAGATTTGGGTAATATATTCTGTACCAGCATAAGGTTTTGATAATGTGTACCAATACAACTACCCTGGACATAAGATTTTTTTGAACTGTGTGGACATAAGATTAAACTACTAGTGTTGACAAACAGATTTGTATTTAGCGTTTAACAGAAAATACCACAAAATAAAGTCTAATTGTCTTTCACCTGCTGTCACTCTTAAACTGACGGTGGCCTGAAGTCACTAATGGGCTATCAAACAGAGATCATGTATTCTGCGAAACAATTACCCCAAATGTTGGTGTTTTGTGATACAAATTTCTAGGGTTGTGGTTCCGTGATAAAATAAAATCCCGAACTTCGGTGTTAAGTGATAAAACCTCATTGGATGAACTGGCTAGAGCATGCAATTCCACATGGCGCACAAAGAGTTGCAAATAGAAAAAATACAGGCAGTTTAATACTATCAATAAATTGCTCTGCTAGCTTGACTGCTATCATAACCTTTGTAAAACGTACTACCACCATCCCGAAGTTTTTACCAAAAATCATTATTAACATGCAAAATACAAATTTAATATCATTAAATAGATAAAGAATATATTTTCGTACGGTATCTACGAAATATTATATTTCTTGATAGATTGTTCCGAAAGTTTGGTCAAACTTTACTTGGTTTGACTTTTATAAATAAGCCTTCAGGTTTGGGGTGGAGGTAGTATACTTCAAACCCCAAAAAAGTACCGCACGTAAGTGATATTTGGAAAAGAAAAGCGTAACGAAAGCGGACCTAAGCTCTGCCTCTCCATCAGCAGATGTAAGGTTACGATCAGCAGAGTTCCGAGATAAAAAAAATACAGGCAGTTTAATACTATCAACAAATATCTCTGCTAGCTTGACTGCTATCATAACCTTTGTAAAATGCATACTTCAAACCCCCAAAACATATCACACATAAGTGATTCTCGAAAAAGAAATGCATAGCGAAAGCGGACATAACCTCGATCTTCCTCTCGATCAGCAGATGTAAGGTTGAGATCTCATATAGCTACGCGGCAAACAACTATCTACACTGATCTAATATCGGCAAGAATGCATTGCAAGAAAGCAACGAAAACTAGTGTCAGAAATCAAATGCATATAACAAAAGCGGACATGTAAAGTATTCATCAACCTTCGTCTAAGGCCAGGGCGGATTTACTCTTTGGTTGGGGGTGGTCGACTTTGGGGCCGCATTTTTTGCCCATCTCGATCTCCGGTGAGGTGGACTACAGAGTCGGGGAAGCATATCCGGAGCAGATATGGCGCGGTCAACATCGGCGTCGAGGAAGCTAATCCGGCTTGCTAGGAATTTGCATAGGAATTGTGTAGGATTTGGTTCCTATGGATAATTTTCCTATACATGTTGTTTGATTCATAGGAATATATCCTATAGGAAAAATTCCTATGGAAATCTTGTAGTGTAATTCCTATAGGAAAAAAAACATTAGCTCATACCTCATGAAAAATTCCTTTGCTTCAATCAAACATACTTCATATTCCTATGGGATTCAAATAGACATGCAATTTAATCCTATGACTTTCCTATTCCTATGCTTTTTCTATCCTTTGAATCAAAGGAGCCCTTAGAGAAAAGTAGCTTAGCCAGAGATTTAGACCTTTGTGCAACAAATACATGAGTTGGTGATATGTGCAAAAGAACAGGTTAAGTGAGTGTTCTGTGCAACAATGACAACAATAAGTGGAGTTTCGTGCAAAGGATAAAAGGTGCAAAAGGGATCACACGGAAGGAGAAAGAGAAAGGGAGAGCAGTACCTCACGGGCCGCTGTTATTTATGGTGAAAAGAAATGCTTCACTTTTTTCGGTGAGTGATGTTGACTGGCACACAGGGTTTCAGTTCTGTAGACCTGCAGTGCAGGCTACGCGCCCGTCTAATATTCTTTTTTTCAGCGACAAATGGGAGAGAGAGAGAGAGAGAGTCTTGACGATGCGTCTTTACTTGACAAAGAAAATTGCTGGGAGTTTGCCTACCTACCGCACGTGACTTGTGCTCACTGATGTGTGGGACCTACACGCATGGGAACCACACGTAAGTGACCGACCTACTTTATTCTAGGGGTGCCCGTCAAGCTAATACATAGTCTGCAACATGAAACTCTATTCGCTTATAAAATCTGAACTTTGAAATCCAATTTAATTTAAGTCTATTATTGGTCATATCAAGTATAAAATTACATTCTGAAACTTGTTCAACGCTTTCTCATAAATTATTATGGTAGTTTTTTAAAATCAAATGCTAATTGATTTGAGATAAAAACATATATTATTGCACCCCAATGGGATATTAAAATATCTATTTGTAAATAAAAATAAGAAGTCAATGTTGTGGTAAGTTAGAAGGTTCAAAGGGTAAACCAAATATAACGTTTTGTTCAATCTCATAGTTAATATTACCAAGTTTGACTCTCCCTGGACAGCATTGTTTGTTATAGTGTTCCCTAATTGGGCATGGTGGTGCATCTTGCCATTTCTAACACTGTTGATGACTAGACTTTTCAAGTTTTCGGTATAAAAAATCGTTTTTCATTTTCTAGATGATAAAATATGTTTATTTTGTGCATGGGGTAGATAAAATATGGGTCAAAATGGCGCATCTACATTTTTAAAATAAATTAGGCCATATTTTAATGCCAATTCCCAAATTTACGGTTTTTAGTGCTTTCTAGCTAGTTTCGCACATTTAAATGACTTTATTATTGAAAGTTAATCAAATTTGAATTGTAGGTGTGTTATAACTTGGTCCTACAAGTCCCCACAAATCATTTGTAGATACATATTACTTACTATATATAGAAACCAGTGATAGTACTAAAATATTCAACCCCTTTGCAAGGATAATCATGTCGACCATTTTGACCTGGTTTTGAAATAAATAAATGAAAATGAAGAAAACCTCAAAAATGAAACTCTTCCGCATGGAGTGTGCTTGTATGTGTTAGTTGACAGGGAAAATAATAAACATGTGATAGGGTAGTGGCTCAAAATGGCGCCTCTACATTTTTAAGATAAATAAGGCCACATATTAGTGAAAATTCCCAACGCTTTACGTTTTTTAGTGCTTTCTAGCTAGTTTCACACATTTAAATGACTTTATGTTGATTTATTGAAAGTAATTCCAATTTGAAATGTAGGTGTGTTATAACTTCGTCCTATAAATCCCCAAAAATCATTTTTGGATACATATTACTTACTATATACAGAAACATGTGATAGGGTAATAAAAAACAAAATGTCTTCACAAGACGGATTATAGTGTGTATGAAGATTCATGTGCTTTGGTTTTCATTTTTTTATTTTTTTCTGAATGTTTATGCCCATTTGAATCTTGGTCAAATCCTAGGTTTGACCAAGATTTAAGCAAGTTTAAAACACATGAAAATGAAAAGGTAAGCCTGGATCCTTCTTAGTCATTCTAAAATGAAGCTTTTGGGGGTTCTTGAAATCTCAATGTTTGAAACCCAAAACCACTTCTCTTCATGGTTGGCTTCATAAGAAAGAGTTTAGGGTTAGGGGTAGATACATGATTTGTCGGGTTTGAATATGTCTAGACCTTGTTTATCAATTTGAATGCTTACTATATATATGACTTAAGAATACTATGTGCTTTGGTTTTTCTTTTCTATTTCTTTTTGATTTTTTCTGAATTTTTATGCTCATTTGAATCTTGTTGGTCAAATCCTAGGTTTGACCAAGATTTAAACAAACTTAAAACATGAAAATGAAAAGGTAAGCCTGGATCCTTCCTAGTCACTCTAAAATTAAGCTTTTGGGAAGTTTTTGAAATTTCCATGTTTGAAACCCAAAACCACTTTCTCTTCATGCTTGACTTCATAAGACAGAGTTAAGGGTTAGGGGTAGATACATGCTTTTTTTCTATTTTGAATATGTCTAGACCTTGTTTATCAACTTGAATGCTTACTACATATGACATAAGAAGGCTATGTGCTTTGGTTTTTCATTTTTCTTGTTTTTTTAATTTTATGCCCATTTGAATCTTGGTCAAATACTAGCTAGCTAGGTTTGACCAAGATTTAAACAATTTTAAAACATGAAAATGAAAAGTCAAGCCTGGATCTTTTTTAGTCACTCTAAAATGAAGCTTTTGGGAGGTTCTTAAAATTTCCATGTTTGAAACCAATACGACTTCTCTTCATGCTAGACTTCATAAGATCGACCGAGTTTATGATTAGGGGGTAGATACATGATTTGTCTGGTTTGAACGCATGTCTAAACCTTGTTTATCAACTTGAATGCTTACTATATGACATAAGATCGAAGACTATGTGCTTTTGTTTTTCATTCTTCTAATTTTTTGAATTTTATGCCCATTTGAATCTTGGTCAAATCCTAGGTTTGACCAGGATTTAAACAAGTATAAAATATGAAAATGAAAAGATGAGCCTGGATCCTTCTTAGTCACTCTAATATGTACAAGCTTTTGGGATGTTCTTGAAATTTTCATGTTTGAAACCCAAAACCACTTCTCTTCATGATTGACTTCATAATCAAGACAGAGTTTAAGGTTAGGGCAGATATATACATGATTATCTGGTTTGAATATGTCTAGACCTTGTTTATCAGCTTTAATGCTTACTATATTACATAAGAATGCTGTGTGCTTTGGTTTATCATTCTTTTGGTTTTTTCCTGAATTTTTATGCCCATTTGAATCTTGGTCAAATCCTAGGTTTGACAAAGATTTAAACAAGTTTAAAATATGAAAATGAAAAGGTAACCATGGATCCTTCTTAGTCACTCTAAAATGAATCTTTTGGGGGTTCTTGAAATCTCAATGTTTGAAACCCAAAACCACTTCTCTTCATGGTTGACTTCATAAGACAGAGTTTAGGGTTAGGGGTAGATACATGATTTGTCGGGTTTGAATATGTCTAGACCTTGTTTATCAACTTGAATTCTTACTTTATGACATAAGATCGAAGACTATATGTGCGTTGGTTTTTTATTTTTTAATTTGTTCTAAATGGATGACCATTTGAATCTTGGTCAAATCCTATGTTTGACCAAGATTTAAACAAGTATAAAATATGAAAACGAAAAGGTAAGCCTGGATCCTTCTTAGTCACTCTAATATGTACTAGCTTTTGGGATGTTCTTGAAATTTTCATGTTTGAAACCCAAAACCACTTCTCTTCATGCTTGACTTCATAATTAAGACAGAGTTAATCGTTAGGGGGTAGATACATGCTTTTTCTGTTATGAATATGTCTAGACCGGCCATGTTCATCAAGTTGAATGCTGCTTACTATATATGACATAAGAAGGTTATGTGCTTTGGTTTTTCATTTTTTTTTATTTTTTTTTGAATTTTTATGCCCATTTGAGTTTTGGTCAAATCCTAGGTTTGACCAAGATTTAAACAAGCTTAAAACATGAAAATGAAAATGTAAGCATGTATCCTTCTTAGTCACTCTAAAATGAAGCTTTGGGGGGGGGGTTCTTGAAATTTCCATGTTTGAAACCCAAAACCATTTCTCTTCATGCTTGACTTTATAAGACAAAGCTAGTTTAGGGTTTTAGGGGGTAGATACATGATTTGTCGGGATTGAATATGTCTAGACATGCTTGTTTATCAACTTGAATGCTTACTATATGACATAAGATCGAAGACTATATGTGCGTTGGTTTTTTATTTTTTAATTTGTTCTAAATGGATGACCATTTGAATCTTGGTCAAATCCTATGTTTGACCAAGATTTAAACAAGCATAAACATGAAAATGAAAATGTAAGCTTGGATCCTTCTTAGTCACTCTAAAATTAAGCTTTTGGGAAGTTTTTGAAATTTCCTTGTTTGAAACCCAAAACCACGTACTTCTCTTCATGCTTGACTTCATAAGACATAATTAAGGGTTAGGAGGTAGATACATGCTTTTTCTGTTTTGAATATGTCTAGACATTGTTCATCAACCTGAGTGCTTACTATATATATGAAATAAGAAGGCTATGTGCTTTGGTTTTTCATATTTTGATATTTTTTGAATTTTTATGCCCATTTGAATCTTGTTGGTCAAATCCTAGGTTTGACCAAGATTTAAACAAACTTGAAACATGAAAATTAAAAGGTAAGCCTGGATCCTTTCCTAGTCACTCTAAAATTAAGCTTTTGGGAAGTTTTTGAAATTTCCATGTTTGAAACCCAAAACCACTTCTCTTCATGCTTGACTTCATAAGACAGAGTTAAGGGTTAGGGGTAGATACATGCCTTTTCTATTTTGAATATGTCTAGACCTTGTTTATCAACTTGAATGCTTATTTTATATGACATAAGAAGGCTATGTGCTTTGGTTTTTCATTTTTCTGGTTTTTTTAATTTTATGCCCATTTGAATCTTGGTCAAATACTAGCTAGGTTTGACCAAGATTTAAACAATTTAAAAACATGAAAATGAAAAGGCAAGCATGGATCTTTTTTAGTCACTCTTAAATGAAGCTTTTGGGAGGTTCTTGAAATTTCCATGTTTGAAACCCAAAACCATTTCTCTTCATGCTTGACTTCATAAGATAAAGTTTAGGGTTAGGTGTAGATACATGATTTGACTGGTTTGAATATGTCTAGACCTTGTTTATCAACTTCAATTCTTACTATATGACATAAGAAGACTATGTGCTTTGGTTTTTCATTTTTTGATTTTTTCTGAATGTTTATGCCCATTTGAATCTAAAGGTGAGAGAACACGCTAAAGGTTATTCTAACAAAGGTCATGCTTGGAATCTTACGTATGTATTATTGTACATCACAAATGTGAAATGAAAATATGTGCATCTCTATAAACCATAAACCCTAACCCTAACTATATAGAAAAAGATGAACAATCCATGCTTTCGATTGCCTTTTTTGATCCACCTTTGGTTGGATTTCAAATTGGGGGGGGGGTAGGGGACGAGTGTGTTTCTTTGGATGCCTCTCTCGTATTTGCTAGTTTTTGGGGGTCACAAAAATTCAGGGTAGCATCATGCCCACCCGCTCCCTTCACGCGCGGAAAAAGTGTTAGGCGAGTAGTAAAATGGCATGAACAACAAGTTTCAAGTAAAATTTCGAATATAACCAGAATGTACCAATTAATAGATGAGTTAACTTGGCTTCATGGAAAAAATAATGTCATGTAAATGAGTTAACTTGGCTTTCCTACCCTTGAATCCATAGGAAACTTTGTACTAATACGAGTATAATGATCACCCGAGTTATTACACCAACGAGTCTGTCACTTACGTGTGGTTCCCATGCGTGAGGTCCCACACTTCGGTGAGCGAAGTCATGTGCGGTCGGTAGGCAAACTCCCATCTTCTTTGTCAAGAGAAGACGCATCAAAACTCCCCCTCTCTCTCTCTCTCCGGTTATCCACCTCCGCCGGCTGCCGGTTATGGCATTGCGTTTCTACCTCAGCTCGGAGGCCATGGTGTGCACGCATCGTAGCCATGGCGATTCGGTCGCGCTAAGTGGTTCGTCCCCGGCTGCGACGAGGATCAATCTGGGCGGTGGCCGTTAAGGACCCGATCGCATTTCTTGCTTTCAGCGTGGGGTCTTCCATGTAAGAGTTAGGGATTTAGATGAAATTTCCTGTTTATTCTGTGTCTTGTTGTAAACTGTGCTCTGGTGCGTATTGGAAGTCTGAGTCCTTCAGGATCCTTCGGTTGTCCCACTCTCTCAAAAAAAAGAAAAAACATCTCTCTCATTATCGGCCTCGCTCGGTCGCTCGCACCTCCTGCGCACTGACAAACCCTGAAAAAGGTCAGACACCATAAATAAGAGGGCCCCCCTCACTTCTCTCCCTTCGTCTTCTTCCGTGTGATCCCTCTTCCTCCGAGTTTCACTGGACGGGCAAACACATGTGATGCCTAGAAATATTCGACCCCTTTGCATGGATAATCATGTCGACCATTTTTACCTGGTTTTGAAATAAATAAATGAAAATGAAGAAAACCTCAAAAATGGAACCCTTCTGCATTGAGTGCTTATAGGTGTACTAGTTGACAGGGAAAATAAGAAACCTGTGATAGGGTAGTAAAAAACAAAATGTCTTCACAAAACGGACTATCGTGTATGAAGATTCATGGGTTTCAAGCCAACAAATGGCGTAGTAATGGCCATATTTGTGGCATAGTTTGTTATAATGTGCCCAAATTGGGCATGGTGGTGCATCTTGCCATTCCAAACAATGTTGCTGACTAGACTTTTCAACTTTTCGGTATATAAAAACTCATTTTTCATTTTCTAGATGTCAAAATAGGTTTATTTTGTGAATGGGGTACATAAGATACGGCTCAAAATGGCGCCTCTACATTTTTAATATAAATTAGGCCACATATTAGTGGAAATTCCCAACTCTTTATGTTTTTAGTGCTTTCTAGCTAGTTTCACACATTTAAATGACTTTATGCTGATTTATTAAAAGTAATTCCAATTTGAAATGTAGGTGTGTGTTATAACTTCGTCCTATAAATCCCCAAAAATCATTTTTACATACATATTACTTACTATATGTCTAGACCTTGTTTATCTACTTGATATGCTTACTATATATATATGACGTAAGAAGACTATGTGCTTTGGTTTTTCATTTTTTTTATTTTTCCTGAATTTTTATGCCCATTTGAATCTTGGTCAAATCCTAGGTCTGACCAATATTTAAACAAGCTTAAAACATGAAAATGAAAAGGTAAGCTTGGATCCTTCTTAGTCACTCTAAAATTAAGCTTTTGGGAAGTTTTTGAAATTTCCATGTCTGAAACCCAAAACCACTTCTCTTCATGCTTGACTTCATAATTAAGACAGAGTTAAGCGTTAGGGGGTAGATACATGCTTTTTCTGTTATGAATTTGTCTAGACCGGCCATGTTCATCAAGTTGAATGCTGCTTACTATATATGACATAAGAAGGTTATGTGCTTTGGTTTTTCATTTTTTTGATTTTTTTTTGAATTTTTATGCCCATTTGAGTTTTGGTCAAATCCTAGGTTTGACCAAGATTTAAACAAGCTTAAAACATGAAAATGAAAATGTAAGCATGTATCCTTCTTAGTCACTCTAAAATGAAGCTTTGGGGGGGGTTCTTGAAATTTCCATGTTTGAAACCCAAAACCATTTCTCTTCATGCTTGACTTCATAAGACAAAGCTAGTTTAGGGTTTTAGGGGGTAGATACATGATTTGTCGGGTTTGAATATGTCTAGACATGCTTGTTTATCAACTTGAATGCTTACTATATGACATAAGATCAAAGACTATATGTGCGTTGGTTTTTTATTTTTTAATTTGTTCTAAATGGATGACCATTTGAATCTTGGTCAAATCCTATGTTTGACCAAGATTTAAACAAGCATAAACATGAAAATGAAAAGGTAAGCTTGGATCCTTCTTAGTCACTCTAAAATTAAGCTTTTGGGAAGTTTTTGAAATTTCCATGTTTGAAACCCAAAACCACGTACTTCTCTTCATGCTTGACTTCATAAGACATAATTAAGGGTTAGGAGGTAGATACATGCTTTTTCTGTTTTGAATATGTCTAGACCTTGTTCATCAACTTGAGTGCTTACTATATATATATATGAAATAAGAAGGCTATGTGCTTTGGTTTTTCATATTTTGATTTTTTTGAATTTTTATGCCCATTTGAATCTTGGTTAAATCCTAGGTTTGACCAAGATTTAAACAAGCTAGCTAGTTTAAAACATGAAAATGAAAAGGTAAGCATGGATCCTTCTTAATTAGTCATTCTGAAATGAAGCTTTTGGGAAGTTTTTGAAATTTCCATGTCTGAAACCCAAAACCATTTCTCTTCATGCTTGACTTCATAAGACCGAGTTTAGGGTTAGGGCCAGCTAGGGTAGATACATGATTTTCTAGTTTTAATATGTCTAGACCATGTTTATCAACTTGAATGCTCATTATATGACATAAAAGGCTATGTGCTTTGGTTTTTGATTTTTTTTGATTTTTTTGAATTTTTATGCCCATTTGAATCTTGGTCAAATCATTGATTTAAACAAGTTTAAAACATGAAAATGAAAAGGTAAGCCTGGATCCTTCTGAGTCATTCTAAAATGAAGCTTTTGGGAGGTTCTTGAATCTCAGTATAATGTTTGAAAACCAAAACCACTTCTCTTCATGGTTGACTTCATAATACATATAGTTTAGGGTTAGGGGTATATATATACATGATTTGTCGGGTTTGAATTTGTCTAGACATGCTTGTTTATCAACTTGAATGCTTACTAGCTATATATGTGCGTTGGTTTTTAATTTTTTGTTTTTTCTGAATGTTTATGCCCATTTGAATCTTGGTGAAATCCTAGGTTTGACCTAGATTTAAACAAGTTTAAAACTAGGTATTTAAAAAGGTAAGCCTGTATCATTCTTAGTCACTCTAAAATGAAGCTTTTGGGAGGTTTTTGAAATTTCCATGTTTCAAACCCAAAACCATTTATCTTCATGCTTGACTTAATAAGACAAAGTTTAGGGTTAGGTGTAGATACATGATTTGTCTGGTTTGAATATGTCTAGACCTTGTTTATTAACTTCAATTCCTACTATATGACATAAGAAGACTATGTGCTTTGGTTTTTCATTTTTTTCATTTTTTCTGAATGTTTATGCCCATTTGAATCTAAAGGTGAGAGAGAACACGTTAAAGGTTATTCTAACAAAGGTCATGCTTGGAATCTTACCTATGTATTATTGTACATCACAAATGTGAAATGAAAATATGTGCATCGATCTCTATAAACCATAAACCCTAACCCTAACTATATAGAAAAAGGTGAATGTTTATCGGGTTTGAGTTTTTATGCCCATTTGAGTCTTGTTGGTCAAATCCTAGGTTTGACCAAGATTTAAGCAAGTTTAAAACACATGAAAATGAAAAGGGTAAGCCTGGATCCTTCTTAGTCATTCTAAAAATGAAGCTTTTGGGGGGTTCTTGAAATCTCAACCCAAAACCACTTCTCTTCATGGTTGACTTCATAAGACAGAGTTTAGGGTTAGGAGTAGATACATGATTTGTCGGGTTTGAATATGTCTAGACCTTGTTTATCATCTTGAATGCTTACTATATATATGACGTAAGAAGACTATATGCTTTGGTTTTTCTTTTCTTTTTTTTGTTTTTTTCTGAATTTTTATGCTCATTTGAATCTTGTTGGTCAAATCCTAGGTTTGACCAAGATTTAAACAAACTTAAAACATGAAAATGAAAAGGTAAGCCTGGATCCTTTCCTAGTCACTCTAAAATTAAGCTTTTGGGAAGTTTTTGAAATTTCCATGTTTGAAACCTAAAACCACTTCTCTTCATGCTTGACTTCATAAGACAGAGTTAAGGGTTAGGGGTAGATACATGCTTTTTCTATTTTGAATATGTCTAGACCTTGTTTATCAACTTGAATGCTTATTTTATATGACATAAGAAGACTATGTGCTTTGGTTTTTCATTTTTTTCATTTTTTTATTTTCCTGCCCATTTGAATCTTGGTGAAATCCTAGGTTTGAGCAAGATTTAAACAAGTTTAACACGTGTAAACGAATAAGTAAGCATGGATCCTTCTTAGTTACTCAAAAATGTACCAATTGATAGATGTGTTAACTTTGCTTCATGGAAAAATTAATGTCATGTAAATGAGTTAACTTGGATTTCCTACCCTTTAATCCATAGGAAACTTTGTTCTAATGCACTATAATAATCAACCGAGTTTTTACACCAACAGGTCTGTCACTTACGTGTGGTGCCCATGCGTGAGGTCCCACACTTCAGTGAGCACAAGTCACGTGCAGTAGGTACGCAAACTCCCAGCCATCTTCTTTGTCAAGAGAAGACGCATCGGGATGCGTATTGGAAGTCTCTGGGTCCTTCAGGATCCTTCGGTTGTCCCTCTCACCAAAAAAAATCTCTCTCATTCTCGGCCTCGCTCGACTCGCTCGCTCGGACCTCCTGCTCACTGACAAAACCTGCACAACAGTCAACATCATCACCCGAAAAAGGGGAGACATCATAATGCACTCCCTTCTTCACTCCTTCCGAGTGATCCCTCTTCCTTCGAGTTTCACTCGACGGGCAAACACACATGTGCTGCATAGTAATAATAAAAAAGTAGAAAAATCGACCTACGAATCTATGATTAAATAGGTTAATCTAGGGTTTTGCCCACTACTACAGATCAAGTTCAAAAATATCCAACTACTGGTTCGATTTTGGGCTACTAATGTGCGTTGGTTTTTATTTTTTATTTTTTTCTGAATGTTTATGCCCATTTGAATCTTGGTCAAATCCTATGTTTGACCAAGATTTAAACAAGAATAAACATGAAAATGAAAAGGTAAGCTTGGATCCTTTTTAGTCACTCTAAAATTAAGCTTTTGGGATGTTTTTTAAATTTCCATGTTTGAAACCCAAAACCACTTATCTTCATGCCTGACTTCATAAGACAGAGTTAAGGGTTAGGGGGTAGATACATGCTTTTTCTGTTTTGAATATGTCTACACCTTGTTCATCAACTTGAAGGCTTACTATATATATATGACATAAGAAGGCTATGTGCTTTAGTTTTTCATTTTTTTTTGAATTTTTATGCCCATTTGAATCTTAGTCAAATCCTAGGTTTGACCAAGATTTAAACAAGATTAAAACATGAAAATGAAAAGGTAAGCATGGATCCTTCTTAATTAGTCACTCTAAAATGAAGCTTGGGGGGGGTCTAGAAATTTCCATGTTTGAAACCCAAAACCATTTCTCTTCATGCTTGACTTCATAAGACAAATCTAGTTTAGGGTTAGGGGGTAGATACATGATTTGTCGGGTTTGAATATGTCTAGACATGCTTGTTTATCAACTTGAATGCTTACTATATAACATAAGAAGACTATATGTGCGTTCGTTTCTTATTTTTAATTTTTTTTTGAATGTTTATGCCCATTTGAATCTTGGTCAATCCTATGTTTGACCAAGATTTAAACAAGTTAATTTAAAACATGAAAATGAAAAGGTAAGCATGGAACCTTCTTAGTCACTCTAAGATGAAGTTTTTGGGAGGTTATTGAAATTTCCATGTTTGAAACCCAAAACCACTTCTCTTCATGTTTGATTTCATAAGACAGATCGAGTTTAGGGTTAGGGACATGGTAGATACATGTTTTTTCTTGTTTTAATATGTCTAGACCATGTTTATCAACTTGAATGCTCATTATATGACATAAAAAGGCTATGTGCTTTGGTTTTTCATTTTCTGGTTTTTTGAATTTCTATGCCCATTGAATCTTGGTTAAATCCTAGGTTTGACCAAGATTTAAACAAGTTTAAAACATGAAAATGAAAAGGTAATTCTGGATCCTTCTTAGTCATTCAAGTGAAGCTTTTGGGGGGTTCTTGAAATCTCAATGTTTGAAACCCAAAATCACTTCTCTTCATGGTTGACTTCATAAGACAGAGTTTAGGGTTAGGGGGTAGATCGATACATGATTTGTCGGGTTTGAATATGTCTAGACATGCTTGTTTATCAACTTGAATGCTTACTATATGACATAAGAAGACTATATGTGCGTTGTATTTTCATTTTTTTGTTTTTTTCTAAATTAATGTTTATGCCCATTTGAATCTTGGTCAAATACTAGCTAGGTTTGACCAAGATTTAAACAATTTAAAAACATGAAAATGAAAAGGCAAGCATGGATCTTTTTTAGTCACTCTAAAATGAAGCTTTTGGGAGGTTCTTGAAATTTCCATGTTCGAAACCCAAAACCATTTCTCTTCATGCTTGACTTCATAAGATAAAGTTGAGGGTTAGGTGTAGATACATGATTTGACTGGTTTGAATATGTCTAGACCTTGTTTATCAACTTCAATTCTTACTATATGACATAAGAAGACTATGTGCTTTGGTTTTTCATTTTTTTGATTTTTTCTGAATGTTTATGCCCATTTGAATCTAAAGGTGAGAGAACACGCTAAAGGTTATTCTAAGAAAGGTCATGCTTGGAATCTTACCTATGTATTATTGTACATCACAAATGTGAAATGAAAATATGTGCATCTCTATAAACCATAAACCCTAACCCTAACTATATAGAAAAAGATGAACAATCCATGCTTTTCGATTGCCTTTTTTGATCCACCTTTGGCTGGATTTCAAATTGGGGGGGGGGTAGGGGACGAGTGTGTTTCTTTGGATGCCTCTCTCGTATTTGCTAGTTTTTGGGGGTCACAAAAATTCAGGGTAGCATCATGCCCACCCCCTCCCTTCACGCGCGGAAAAAGTGTTAGGCGAGTAGTAAAATGGCATGAACAACAAGTTTCAAGTAAAATTTCGAATATAACCAGAATGTACCAATTGATAGATGAGTTAACTTGGCTTCATGGAAAAAATAATTTCATGTAAATGAGTTAACTTGGCTTTCCTACCCTTGAATCCATAGGAAACTTTGTACTAATACAGTATAATGATCACCAGAGTTATTACACCAACAGGTATGTCACTTACGTGTGGTTCCCATGCGTGAGGTCCCACACTTCAGTGAGCACAAGTCATGTGCGGTTGCTAGGCAAACTCCCATCTTCTTTGTCAAGAGAAGACGCATCAAAACTCCCCTCTCTCTCCAGTTATCCACCTCCGCTGGTTGCTGGTTTTGGCATTGCATTTCTA